>NW_026890788.1:0-127172 GCF_015708825.2 Lethenteron reissneri | reverse complement strand
GTGAGGATTATCTGAACCGGTACTGGGCATCCCCGAGTTCGACTCAGCCTCAAATGAGTACCTGGTGCGGTGTGTACCTGCTTCAATATGCCAACCATCCCCTCTCTGTGTGTGCCACAGTCCTGGCCCTCAACTGGTGCCGCTGCTGTTGCTGCTGTTTCTACTCACTACTAAAAGCACTTGCCCCTACAGTCTGCTGCAGCTACAGGGTGACTTTTGCTTTCATCTCAACCATGTGCAGATCCTCGGGTTGCCTCCAAGATGTATGATGGATGCAGCTCCTGACGGAATGCACTACTTTGGTGAGTTGAAGGGTGGGGCGAGCAACCGACCGGATTCAGTGTTAGGGTGTGGCCTGGAGCTGTTGTAGTTTTTTGGGGGTTGGCCATGGGGGGGGGGCCTCTTTGTATTTTCAATTCCTTGGGTGGGTGGGTGGGTAAGTGGGTAGGTGGGCAAAGTGGTGGTTGGTGACTGTGTGTCTCTCCTGCTGTGCATGTCTCCTGCAGATCGTGTGGGCATGATGTTCTGCCCAGTCAAGAGAAGGGTGCCAGGGAGCTTGTCACTTCACGGGGCACTCAATAGCCACGACCCGGAGTTTGTTGAATTCGTCAGCTCTGCCTGCGGTAAGAATCATCCCCCACCCCCTCCCCAAGGATTTCCCCCACCAAGGTGATCAACGATCGCTCTCCTCGATCACCAGGAAGATGTGGAGCTGAGTGAACCTGCCGATGACCAGTACCACCGGTGTTAAGATCGCCCTCTTTGGAGGTTCATTAAAGATTCTACTCGGCAGTGCGAGGCTCAGGGCATTTTTAGAGTACTGCGTATTGAAGGATTGCCGCTGCTACCACGACTACCGCTGCTGCTGTGCGTTCCTGGACCTCGTGGGAGAAGGGAAGGAACGTCAATGCTCTCCACGCCTCTCTCACCATGTGCGCCGCGTGTGACCCCCGTGTGCCTCTCAACAGATGGGATCCGGATTGTCGCATGACGCCAGCGCAGGCGCTGGGTCACAGCTGGCTCCGGACCGCGGCCACCAGCACCACCAGCAACACCACCACCACTGCTACTCCTGGCAGTGTACAGTGTTTTGGAGCTGCTGAGCGACGGTAAGCCACGATCTGCTTGTCAAATGTTCAAGACAGTCCATAGGGAGGTGTGGAGCCCGGGGCAAGTCACAATTAAACCGGAAGTATTACTAATAATACAGGTTTGTTTCGGTTTTTAGATCGCGTAGATATCACGTGTGTTGTTAAACCCACCATCACCCAACACAGCCAATTAGTAAGGTGTATAATCTTCTTGGTTCTTTCGGTAAAGTCACGTAGAAGGGAAGTAATAAAATAATAAAATAAAACATACTAAAATAATTCTCACGACGTTTCGGCACAACGCAAGCAGCTGTCCTCAGGTGAAGATCAGGTCTGTCGGGGAGACAGCGTCTGAATCATGTAAACAAAATGTGACAATTAGTTACTAGATCAGCACACCAGTGTGTTGGAAAGCAAACCCACCACATTTCAATTCGAGTACGACATTTTGCCGGGGAGAATTGTGGAGAAATACTCCTGTTTCGGTCCTTAATAGTGATAAATTTGATGTCATCATGTGAGCCAATCTGGTACGAAAGCCTACGTGTTAAAAAGACATTACGTCTGACACCGTGACCTCGAAGCACAGGTGCTGCCAGAAGCACGGTGCCCGGGGCGGTTTCCCCAGTACACGTACCCGGCTCTATATTGATTACTACTACCCTTATTTAGCCAGCATGAGCCTCACTCAGTCTCAAGACTCTTTTTAATTAGAGTCCTGCCAAGTTGTTTGCAGTACAGAACAAATTTGCTTTTGCTACTGCTGCTATGCGATTCCTATTGAGTGATTTGGGGGTTCAATTTCTAACACTGCCGAGGATGTCCATCCAACACTGGTTGGTGTGGCGTGTGGTGTCAGGGTTCGGTTACAATGGAGGAAAATTGCCAAACCAAGGAATGAAGTTACATTTAATGTACAATTTATTGAGGGACTGTGTGTTGGTCTTGGTGAGGTTGGGGCTGTTCTTGTTGATGTTTTGCTGCCTTGCCCACGTTTGTATTTAGTGTTGAAAAACTGGCAGGATTTTGCGTACTTTGTGCTTATATGCTCAATTATTTCGGGACTTGCTTACATTTTTTACACATTGCCACTCATTTTCTTATGTTGTGTTGTACTTGCTGACCCTGTGGCCTCGACTGCATATCGGATTCCTCTTCATCCAGTCTAAATAACACTGGTCAACAAAAAACATGTTTTTCTGGCCTGGACTTTTACAGCTGTTTTAGACTAATTTCAGTGTGCTGATTACAAATCTTATCTCAGATTAGCTCGATCACCATCTCATTTTTATGCTATCGGCATACCCCATTTTCATTGATTTTATCCGAAATTAACTCTGTCACTTATGATTGCAAGTTGTTGCGATTCAGTGACTGCTTTAGTGTTAAAATATGGTGCTGTATTTTTAGGATAGTGTGTTTATAATATCATTTTATGTAGATATCACATTTATTTAATATTTTTCTTCTGTAGTTTTTATTGAAAGTGCAATATTTGAGATCTCAAAAACCTGATGTGATAGACAAAAACTGAAGCCAGATATGTAATCAGCACCCCAAATTACATTAAAACCGTTGGATACCTTATGCCAGAAAAAGTGTTGACCAGTGTAATTTTCCACATTCCACATGGAGGAAAGTGGCCCAAGTTTGGGCATCAAACCCAGGTCCCTCTGACTGGGAGTTCCAGCCCTGCCGCCTGCAAACGAACACATGTACAGTTCAAACCCCACGTGTACATTCGGTTATATACGGATGTATTTTTATAATTGGGTTCGGGTGAGGACAAATAATGAAGCAGCCATATCTTTGCCATGTAGCCTTTCATCCAGTGTGATATCGCAAGACTAATGCCCATTTTGTAACCAGACCCACGATGGCAAAGGTATTCTGTGTTACTGCAGCATCGTTATTACCTGGTTAATCTATCTCCGCACGATGGTGGGGGGGGGGGGGGGGGGGGGGAGTGCGATCTCTGCTGTAGCAGGAAGTTGGAACAGTGTCGTGCGCATCTCTCTACAGAGCGGAGCCGGCGCTGCCCCCATCCTCCGCGCTTGCCCAGGCCTCTAAATGGCTGACGGTTGTTGTGGAGGAAGAGGAGACTCCGGTGTGAGGAGCTGTTGGTGCAGGAGGAGGAGACCCTGGTGGGAGGAGCTGGTGGTGCAGGAGGAGAAGACCCTGGTGGAGGAGCTAGTGGTGCAGGAGGAGGAGACCCTGGTGGAGGAGCTGGTGGTGCAGGATGGAGACCCCTGGTGGAGGAGCTGGTGGTGCAGGAGGAGGAGTCCCTGGGTGGAGGAGCTGGTGGTGCAGGAGGAGGAGACCCTGGTGGAGGAGCTGGTGGTGCCGGAGGAGGAGACCCTGGTGGAGGAGCTGGTGGTGCAGGAGGAGGAGACCTGTGGAGGAGCTGGTGGTGCAGGAGGAGGGACCCTGGTGGAGGAGCTGGTGGTGCAGGCGGAGGAGACCCTGATAGAGGAGCTGGTGGTGCAGGAGGAGGAGATCCTGGTGGAGGATCTGGTGGTGCAGGAGGAGGAGACCTGGTGGAGGAGATGGTGGTGCAGGTGGAGGAGACATTGGTGGAGAGATGGCTGGAGAGGAGATGACAAGGACAGAGGATCAGGTGATGGTGATGCAGGAGGAGAAGAGGAAGCGAGGGCGTCTGGCCCGCATAGCGAGAACCATCCGTTCACTCCTCCGACGCGTGCTGCTGTGTGGTGGCCGGTCCACCACACAGTAGAGGTGGTGGTGGTGGTCACGGATCGTTGTGAACACGACCACTATCACCATACCCACCAACACACCCTGCACCTATTCACCCCCCTGTGATACCCACTACCCACCGCACACCACACACACCCTGCACCCACCCACCCCATGATCCCATCCCCACCACATTCCACACAAAGGGTTAGGGTTTAGAGGGTTAGGGATTTATAAAGTTAAGGGTTTAGAGGTTTCGGGTTATTTCAGGGATAAGGGGTTTAGAGGTTTCGGGATTCGAGGGTTATAGGGTTTAGGGGTTGAGAGTGTCAGGGGTTGAGGGGATTCGAGAGTTAGGGGTTTTTAGAGGGTTCGGGTTTTCAGGGTAAAGGGGTTTAAGGGTAAAGGGGTTCAGAGGGTTAGGGGTTTATAGGGTTTTGGGTTTACAGTGAGGGAAAAAAAAGTATTTGATCCCCTGCTGATTTTGTACGTTTGCCCACTGACAAAGAAATGATCAGTCTATAATTGTAATGGTAGGTTTATTTGAACAGTGAAAGACAGAATAACAAAAACACAATCCAGAAAAAACGCATGTCAAAATGTTATAACTTGATTTGCATTTTAATGAGGGAAATACGTATTTGACCCCTCTGCAAAACATGACTTAGTACTTGGTGGCAAAATCCTTGTTGGCAATCACAGAGGTCAGACGTTTCTTGTAGTTGGCCACCAGGTTTGCACACATCTCAGGAGGGATTTTGTCCCACTCCTCTTTGCAGATATTCTCCAAGTCTTGGTTCTTTCGGTAAAGTCACGTAGAAGGGAAGTAATAAAATAATAAAATAAAACATCGTAAAACAATTCTCACGACGTTTCGGCCACAACGCAAGCAGCCGTCCTCAGGTGAAAACCAGGTTCTGTCGAGGCGACAGCGTCTGAATGAAACAGCACACGTGCTTGGAGCATATATATAAGCTGGGATGGAAGGGGGGAAAAGGGCGCCTTGACAAAAGAATATGCATATCAAGAGGAATTTAGCATTTTTATGGGAAATGCAGGTATGTGATTAGTACTACTTATGACCGTGCATTATGCAGGATTAGCAGCATCAAAGGGAAGGGATATGGGAAATGCAGGTATGTGATTAGTACTACTTATGCCCGTGCATTATTCAGACTTAGCAGCATCAAAGGGAGGGGATATGGGAAATGCAGGTATTTGAATAGTACTACTTATGTCCGTGCATTATGCAGGATTAGCAGCATCAAAGGGAGGGGATAGGGTAGCATTAATAAAGGGAAGGAGTGTTAATAGTATGTAGCTGCAGTAACTAAAACCACCACGTAAACAACTAAAGTATAAACTACATAGTATCATCAGTATACTAAATATACTCTACAATAAGCTGAGTTACTAACAGTAAGTAATACATTACAATTCTACGTCATGAAAAATATATTATATGCTTCCATCTAAACTTTATTCTCTTACATCACACGAGTCTACACCGTACTATATACTGCCATAGACAAACCCAACATTAAATTATATACTGTATTGCTATAAACCACCCTATACCTTAGACATTGTAATATTACACTATGTATTATTCTACCCACCCTAATGTATATCACACTGCTGTATATTGCCTATACAATTACGATACTATATATTACTTTGTACATTGTATTAAGCATCTAAATGTTATACTATTTGTTATTATACACTGTACCATTGACCGTCGTGTGAAAGATACTAAGAGGAAGCAACGAAATATGTCAATGGGTGAGTAGGGAAGGAAACTTGCAGCGGAGCAAAGAATCCATTCCCTGCGGAGAATACAATTCCAGTGAGTGGAACGCGGTCTGAAAGTCACCGTAAACGTGAACACAATCAGTTAAGATCCGAAATGGTTTATTACGTCCTTCCAATGATTGCTAAGCCAGAATCCATCTTCTCGGTTGAAATTGTCTCTGTGTTTGTATATGTGAATCGCCTCATGAACGAATCTCTCATGGTAGCCAGATGGCTTGCAGAGAACCTCTGTCTTGGAGAAGTCAATATAATGTGAGCCCACTGAATTGTAACGGTGATCTGCCACGGCTGAGGTGTTTGTCCTACCGTGTTTCAAGTCTGCTTTATGTTCACGGATGCGGTCCGAGACATGTCGTTTGGTTTTTCCAATGTAACTGCTACCACAGAGGAAACTTAGTTTGTAGACGCCAGGGTACTGTATGTCTGGAACCACATCTTTTACAGACGGGACCAGATCACGGATTTTATGTACTGTGTTGAATCGGACCTGGATCTTGTGTTTTATCAGGATTTTGGAGATCTTTTTTGTGACCCCAGCAATGTAGGGTAAGGTGATGGTCTTGAAAGGCTCCTCAACAGGATCCTTCTTGATGGTTGGAGTGATGGCTTTGCGGATTGTGTAGTCGGAGTAACCATTAGCCTTAAGAGCTTGGCGTACGTGTTTGAGTTCACTGGCAATGTGTTCCTGGTCGGATATGCATTGGGCTCTATGGTATAGAGTCTTGATGAGGGAATTCTTCTGGGATGGATGGTGGTGGGAATCCGGTTTTAGGTAAGCATCCGTATGGGTGGCTTTCCTGTAGACAGAGTGGCTCATTGAACCATCAAGTCTCCTTTTAATTAGGACATCCAAAAAGGGTAGCTTGCCATCGACTTCCATGGTGAATCTGATGGCTGGGTGTATGGAATTGATGTGGTCGAGAAATTGGTCTAGAGCAGGCCGGCCATGTGGCCAGATGACAAAAGTGTCATCTACGTACCTCTTCCATAAGGTCAGGCGTCGAGTGGCAGTCTGGATGGCGTTAGTCTCAAATTTCTCCATGAACAAGTTGACTACAACCGGAGATAGGGGGGAGCCCATTGGGGTGCCCTCAGTTTGCTTGTAGAAAGTTCCATTCCAGGTGAAGTATGTATTGGTTAAGCAGTGTCTCACCAGGGGGGGTACCCCAGCGTTCAGTCCTTGATGAACCAAGTCTTCAATGATTGCGATGGTGTCAGGTACAGGAACTTTGGTGAATAAGAAAACCACATCAAAACTGATAAGCAGGTCGTCTGGGGACAGGGAAATCCCCTTGATTGTCGATACCAGGTCAGTAGAGTTTAGTACCGCAGAGGTGGTTTTTCCAGTGAAAGGCCGTAGGATTTCAGACAAAAAACGAGCCAGTTTGTAGGTGGGGGAGTTGATAGTAGAGACAATGGGACGAAGAGGTGTATCTTCTTTTTGTATCTTTGGCAAGCCGTATAATCTTGGTGGTCTGGCTGCAGAAGGTTTCAACGAGAACTGTTTGGTCTGATCAATTAATGCGGTTGAAGCAGAAATGATTTTGTTGGTTTTAGAGACGAGGCTGTTGGTGGGGTCTCTTTTTATTTTTGTATAGCTGCCATCGTTGAGTAGTTCTTGAATTTTGTTGTTGTATTCTATTTTGTCCATGATGACAGTGGCATTGCCTTTGTCGGCTGAGAGGATGACAATGTCATCCCTCTTTTTTAATTGAGCTAATTCAAAACGCTCATCTTTGCTGATGTTGCTAGCTGGCATCTTAGCGTTTTTGAGGGTTGCAGAGATTTCAGATCTTGCTACGTCTGCAGCAATGTGACTCAGGCCCTTGAGAGCTACATCTACTCTAGCAATTATATCATTAACTGGTATGTGTCTAGGTGTGACTGCAAAGTTTAGTCCTTTAGCTAAAAGAATTTCAGACCTTTAGAAATAGAACTGTTACTGCGATTAATTACGACTTTGTTAACGTCTAGCTTTTCAATGTGTGGGTCCGGTCTCTTATTTGAGAGGCGGTTGAATTTGGAAATCAAGTTGTCCTTACATTTGGTCGACATAGCGGCAGCTGAAGAGGCAGTCATTTTGTCTACATGTTCCCAATCCGATGTGGACATTGTTGCACTCAAAGATAAGTGTGATTTGTAGAGTGTCCTGTCTAACTGATCTTGATCGGTGCGCGTAAGTCTGATTTTCTCTGAGATAATGCTAAACGAATTCTGTCTAGAACTAGCTTAGCTCTTATCTCAGAGAAAATCAGACTTACGCGCACCGATCTAGATCAGTTAGACAAGACACTCTACAAATCACACTTATCTTTGAGTGCAACAATGTCCACATCGGATTGGGAACATGTAGACAAGATGACTGCCTCTTCCACTGCCGCTATGTCGACCAAATGATTTCCAAATTCAACCGCCTCTCAAACAAGAGACCGGACCCACACATTGAAAAGCTAGACGTTAATAAAGTCGTACTTAATCGCAATAACAGTTCTATTTTTGAAGGTCTGAAATCCGTTTTAGCTAAAGGACTAAACTTTGCAGTCACACCTAGACACATACCAGTTAATGATATAATTGCTAGAGTAGATGTAGCTCTCAAGGGCCTGAGTCACATCGCTGCAGACGTAGCAAGATCTGAAATCTCTGCAACCCTCAAAAACGCTAAGATGCCAGCTAGCAACATCAGCAAAGATGAGCGTTTTGAATTAGCTCAATAAAAAAATAGGGATGACATTGTCATCCTCTCAGCCGACAAAGGCAATGCCACTGTCATCATGGACAAAATAAAATACAACAACTAAATTCAAGAACTACTCAACGATGGCAGCTATACAAAAATAAAAATAGACCCCACCAACAGCCTCGTCTCTAAAACCAACAAAATCATTTCTGCTTCAACCGCATTAATTGATCAGACCAAACAGTTCTCGTTGGAACCTTCTGCAGCCAGGCCACCAAGATTATACGGCTTGCCAATGATACATAAAGAAGATACACCTATTCGTCCCATTGTCTCTACTATCAACTCCCCCACCAACAAACTGGCTCGTTTTTTGTCTGAAATCCTATGGCCTTTCACTGGAAAAACCACCTGCGGTACTAAACTCTACTGACCTGGTATCGACAATCAAGGGGATTTCCCTGTCCCCAGACGACCTGCTTGTCAGTTTTGATGTGGTTTCCTTATTCACCAAAGTTCCTGTACCTGACACCATCGCAATCATTGAAGACTTGGTTCATCAAGGACTGAATGCTGGGGTACCCCCCCTGGTGAGACACTGCTTAACCAATACATACTTTACCTGGAATGGAACTTTCTACAAGCAAACTGAGGTCACCCTAATGGGCTCCCCCCTATCTCCGGTTGTAGCCAACGTGTTCATGGAGAAATTTGAGATTGACGCCATCCAGACTGCCACTCGACGCTCGACCTTATGGAAGAGGTACGTAGATGACACTTTTGTCATCTGGCCACATGGCCGGCCTGCTCTAGACCAATTTCTCGACCACATCAATTCCATACACCCAGCCATCAGATTCACCATGGAAGTCGATGGCAAGCTACTCTTTTTGGATGTCCTAATTAAAAGGAGATTTGATGGTTCAATGAGCCACTCTGTTTACAGGAAAGCCACCCATACGGATGCTTACCTAAAACCGGATTCCCACCACCATCCATCCCAGAAGAATTCCCTCATCAAGACTCTATACCATAGAGCCCAATGCATATCCGACCAGGAACACATTGCCAGTGAACTCAAACACGTACGCCAAGCTCTTAAGGCTAATGGTTACTCCGACTACACAATCCGCAAAGCCATCACTCCAACCATCAAGAAGGATCCTGTTGAGGAGCCTTTCAAGACCATCA
The DNA here is from genome assembly GCF_015708825.2 of Lethenteron reissneri. Classification (NCBI taxonomy): domain Eukaryota; kingdom Metazoa; phylum Chordata; class Hyperoartia; order Petromyzontiformes; family Petromyzontidae; genus Lethenteron; species Lethenteron reissneri. The sequence goes on along the minus strand of NW_026890788.1, from coordinate 117,698 downwards.
CCTTACCCTACATTGCTGGGGTCACAAAAAAGATCTCCAAAATCCTGATAAAACACAAGATCCAGGTCCGATTCAACACAGTACATAAAATCCGTGATCTGGTCCCGTCTGTAAAAGATGTGGTTCCAGACATACAGTACCCTGGCGTCTACAAGCTAAGTTGCCTCTGTGGTAGCAGTTACATTGGAGAAACCAAACGACATGTCTCGGACCGCATCCGTGAACATATAGCAGACTTGAAACACGGTAGGACAAACACCTCAGCCGTGGCAGATCACTGTTACAATTCAGTGGGCTCACATGATATTGACTTCTCCAAGACAGAGGTTATCTACAAGCCATCTGGCTACCATGAGAGATTCGTTCATGAGGCGATCCACATATACAAACACAGAGACAATTTCAACCGAGAAGATGGATTCTGGCTTACCAATCATTGGAAGGACGTAATAAACCATTTCGGATCTTAACTGATTGTGTTCACGTTTACGGTGACTTTCAGACCGCGTTCCACTCACTGGCATTGTATTCTCCGCAGGGAATGGATTCTTTGCTCCGCTGCAAGTTTCCCTCACTACTCACCCATTGACATATTTCGTTGCTTCCTCTTAGTATCTTTCACACGACGGCCAATGGTACAGTGTATAATAACATAGTATAACATTTTTATGCTTAATACAATGTACAAAGTAATATATAGTATCGTAATTGTATAGGCAATATACAGCAGTGTGATATACATTAGGGTGGGTAGAATAATACATAGTGTAATATTACAATGTCTAAGGTATAGGGTGGTTTATAGCAATACAGTATATAATTTAATGTTGGGTTTGTCTATGGCAGTATATAGTACGGTGTAGACTCGTGTGATGTAAGAGAATAAAGTTTAGATGGAAGCATATTATATATTTTTTACGACGTACAATTGTAATGTATTACTTACTGTTAGTAACTCAGCTTATTGTAGAGTATATTTAGTATACTGATGATACTATGTAGTTTATACTTTAGTTGTTTACGTGGTGGTTTTAGTTACTGCAGCTACATACTATTAACACTCCTTCCCTTTATTAATGCTAACCCTATCCCCTCCCTTTGATGCTGCTAATCCTGCATAATGCACGGGCATAAGTAGTACTAATCACATACCTGCATTTCCCATATCCCTTCCCTTTGATGCTGCTAATCCTGCATAATGCACGGTCATATGTAGTACTAATCACATACCTGCATTTCCCATAAAAATGCTAAATTCCTCTTGATATGCATATTCTTTTGTCAAGGCGCTCTTTTCCCCCCTTCCAACCCAGCTTATATATATGCTCCAAGCACGTGTACTGTTTCATTCAGACACTGTCGCCTCGACAGACCTGGTTTTCACCTGAGGACGGCTGCTTGCGTTGTGGCCGAAACGTCGTGAGAATTGTTTTATTATATTTTATTTTTATTATTTTATTACTTCCCTTCTACGTGACTTTACCGAAAGAACCAAGAAGATAAATCCCTGCAGTCACGAAAGCTTTAAATCGAAAAATTCTCCAAGTCATTAAGGTTTCGAGGCTGACGTTTGGCAACTCAAATAGTTCACTGCCCGATGATGCTGGATGCAATTACCAGCGAAACGTCGTACTCAAAATTGTAAATTGTTGTGGTTTCACGCTTCAACACACCGGTGGGCTAAAGCAGTGAACTATTTGTCTTTTGTCAACGTGACACTTTTTTACTGATTGGCCGTGTCGGGTGGTGGAGGGTTACGACACATTTATAAATAACGCGATCTAAACCCAAAAACGTTGATTATGAATAATATTGGTCGCGAAAGCCTACGTATTAAACTGTTGTCACCTTATCGCCAAGCTGCTTGGCGATGGTCTTGTAGCCCATTCAAGCCTTGTGTAGATCTACAATCTTGTCCCTGACATCCTTGGAGAGCTCTTTAATCTTGGCCTTGGTGGAGAGTTTGGCATCTGATTGATTGCTTCTGTGAACAGGTGTCTTTTATACAGGTAACATGCTGAGATTAGGAGCACTCCCTTTAAGAGTGTGCTCCTAATCTCAGCTCGTTACCTGTGTAGTAAGTCACCTGGGAGCCAGAAATCTTTTTGATTGAGAGGGGGTCAAATGCTTATTTCCCTCATTAAATGCAAATCAATTTCTAACATTTTTGACATGCGTTTTTCTGGATTTTGTTGTTATTCTGTCTCTCACTGTTCAAATAAACCTACCATTAAAATTATAGACTGATCATTTCTTTGTCAGTGGGCAAACTTACAAAAAATCAGCAGGGGATCAAATATTTTTTCCCTCACTGTAAGGGTTTAGGTTAAGGGTTCAGTGGGTTAGAGGTTTGGGGGTTTATGGGTTAGGATTTTAGAGGGTGATGGGTTTAGACCGTTATGGTTTTAAGGGTAAAGGGGTTTTGAGGGTTGGGTTTTAGAGGGTTACAGTTTAGAAGGACATGGGTTTAAAGGGTTCTCGGTTTAGAGAATTAGGTGTTTAGAGGATTTATGAGGTTTGATTGTTAAAGGGTTAGTGGTTTAGAGGGTTAGGAGTTTATAAGGTTATGGGCTTAGGGGTAAAGAGGTTTTGGGTGTTTCAAGGGTTATGATGTTTCGGGGTTGAGTGTGTTAGAGGTTGAGGGGTTTAGAGGGTTAGGGATTTCGGTGTATTTGGGTTAGGATTTAAAAGGGTGAGTTTAGACAGATAGGGTTTTAAGGGTAAAGGGGTTTAGTTTAGAAGGTTATGGGTTTAGAGGGTTTGGGGTTTAGAGAGTTGGGTGTTTAGAGGGTTCATGGGTTTTGATTGCTCGGTGTATTGGTCTACAAGGTTAGGAGTTTTAGAAGGTTATGGGTTTAGAGGTTTTGATGTTTAGGGGATTAGGGGTTTATAAGGCGAGGGGTTTAGTGGGTTACGGTTTTACAGGTTTAGGGGTTTCGACGGTTTGGGGTTTATAAGGTTAAGGGTTTAGGCAGTTAAGAGTGTTGGGGGTTTATGGGTTGCCGTTTTATAGGGTGAGGTGTTTAGACGGTTGGGGTCTTAAGGGGAAAGTCCTTCAGAGGATTTGGTGTTTAGAGGGTTAGAGTTTAGAACGTTTTGAGTTTAGAGGGTTTAGAGAGTTACATGTTTAGAGGTTTATGGGTTTTAGAGGGTTAGGGGTTTAGAGAGTTACGTGTTTAGAGGTTTATGGGTTTCAATTGTTGGATGTTGAATGGTTTAGATGGTTAGAAGTTGAGGAGGTTATAAGGGTATGTGTTTAGAGGTATCGGGGTTTCAAGGGTTAGGGATTTCCAGTGTTAGGGCTTTAGTGGTTTGAGAGTTGAGGGTTTAACACCTAGACTTTCACAACTAATATTGTCCGTAATAAAGTGTTTTTTTTTCGTTAGTCTCCAACACTTAATGGAACTTTTTGTTGATGTGACAAATTTTACTAATTGGCTGTTTCGGGTGGTGGTTGGTTTAATGACACGTTTATATTTACATAATCGAACAAAAAAAACCTTTATGGGTTTAGAGGGTTACGGGTTTAGTAGATTATGTGTTTAGAGGGTTAGCATTTTAGGGGCATAGGTGTTTTAAGGGTTATGCGTCTAGAGGGTTCGTTCTTTAGAGGGTTGGGGTTTAAATGTGTTGGGATTAGGTTACGGATTTAGGGTTTTAGAAGGTTAGGGTTTCAAGGTATAGAGGGTTAGGGATTCAGAGGGTTTAGAGGGTTTGGTTATTAATGGCTTAGACGATTAGGGTTAAAAGAATAAGGGGTTTAGAGAGTGAGGGTCTTGGTGGGTTAGGGTTTTAAGGGTAAAGGGGTTGAGGGTTAGGGGTATAGGAATTTAGAGGGTTAGGGGTTGAGATGGTTAGGGTTTTGGGGGTTTAGAGGTTAAGCTTTTAGAGGGCGAGGGGTTTAAAGATTAGGGTTGTAAGAGTAAAGGGGTTGAGAGGGTTAGCGGTTTAGATGGTTATGGGTTTAGATAGTTAGGGGTTTAGAGGGTTTTAATTGTTAGAGGTTTAGTGGTTAAGGTCTCTGTGCGAGTCCAACATGTTTGCATGAGTCTATGGTAAGATAAAAAGAGTTCAGTTTAATTTGTATATTTCGAAACAATTTGTTTACCTTTCCTGTGATGTTTTTGTATTGTATTTTTGTTGTTATTTTCTGACCCACCCGATTGGACGTCTGTGAAAACAGATCGTTATAGCTCATCAGATTCATCCAGTAGAAATAAATATTCAAATTCAAATTCTATTGACCTCTGTGCGAATTTATGGATTTCTGTGTGAGTTTTTGGGCCTTGAGTGTATGGATCTCTATGTGAGGCTATGGGTCTCTGTGCATGTCTATCGGTCTCTGTGAGTATGGGGTCGCTGTGTGAGTCTGAGTGTCTGTAGGAATGTATGGGTCTCTGTTGGAGTCTATGGGTTTCTGGGTATGGTTGTTTGTGCAAGTCTTACATGCACAAATTTAACTTAAAATGGCCATTGAGGGTTGCAGAATCCAAGTTGATTATTACGTTCCCTGCAGTGCAAGCCAGCTCTCTAGTCGTGTCGTGTGAAACCCCCACGGAAAAGGGGTTTCACAACATTCACTGTGTGATCCACTCACCCTTGCTGCCTTCCACTGCTGGATTACAGGCTTGCAACACCACCGCCTGGCGAATAATAGTAATAATTAAAAGTTTTATAGCGCGCACAAGAACGACTCAGAGGCATGAGGAACCACAGCCGTGCAGGAAGGAAGCCACGTGGTGAGCCAGTACCAACAATTGTCCAAGCTCTGCGGTCCTCTATGGAGGCATTATGCGCTAATTAATGACGAGTGTTTATACCAGTGGGGGAAACTGGAGTACCCGGAGAAAACCCATGCGTGCGAGGGTGAAACACTCTATCCCTGTACAGGTGAAGATGGCGATTAGTCCACTTGCTCTACTGCCTTCTCCTGGCGAGTCAGGTTATGGCACCTCGACGCCCACGGGAAGGTCATTTGCCAACATCATTGTGCGGTGATTCACCAACCCTCGCTACCTTCCACAGTGCTGGATTAGAGACGTGCACTACCAACACCAGGCGAATAATAACAATAATAATAACTTTCTACTTCTAACTTGATAACAATAGACGAAAAATAACAACAGGCAAATGAAACGACAGGCGAATGAGAACAGTAATTATTATTTCCACTTAGAACTTGATAACAATAATTATTTCTACTTTTAACGAAATAATAATTATTTATACTTATAACGTGATTACAACAATAATAACTATTTCTACTTTTAACTTGACAACAGGCGAATGATAACAGGCAAATGATAAAAAACAGGCAGCACATCTACGCCTCTACATAAGGAACGAAACAGGTGAATGTCTCCACAAATCTGGCTGTTGCCTGATGAAGCTAGTTGTAATTACTGGCGAAACGTTCTACTCAGATTGTAAATGTTGTGGCTTGACTCTCCAACACACCGTGAGCTGTACTAGTTACAAATTGGCATGTTCTGCGTACGTGACAACCCTTACTAGTTGGCTGTGTCGGGTGGTGGTGGGTTTTAACGACACAATGATATATTTACGCGATCTAATCCAAAAAATAAACCTCTATTATGGATGATATTGGTCGCGAAAGTCTACGTGTTAAACAAACGCGAAGGAATCAGAGGAAAATCGACGTGACCACGAGAGAAAATGCAAACTCCAAATATACAGACATCAGGGTTGGGGTCAAACCTACGAATTCCAATATACCAGTTTAACACGTCGGCTTTCGCGAGGGGGTTTGCATCTCGTCACTGTGGTGCCTCATTATCTGACTCACCCAACCACTAAACTACGAAAGCCACACACACTCTCACTCATCCACTAACCCTGCCACCCACTCAACCGCTAAATCACTTGCTCATGCACACACACAGCCACACACACAGTCACTCAAGAACATACCTGTGCACCCACCTACACACCCACTCATTAACTCAACGACCCACCCACCAACCCACTCACTCACTCTAGACTCCACTCACCCACCCACTCACCTATTCACTCCCCCACTCACACACCCACCCATCCACCCACCCACTCTCTAACTCACACACTCACCCACCAACCCAACCACCCACTCAATCAATCACCCACCAACCACTCACCCACCCAATAAACGAAAACGGAACTATTTCTCAATGTACCAGCTAAGGCCCACAGAGCTATATAGGATATTTTTCAAAAGCGACCTTGTTACAAATTACAGGTAAACAAAGTGGCTTATCACGTACATTTATTGCAGCCAAATCCTCTGAATGCAAGTTTATTCTCAATGCAGAGGGAAAACTCCGTTGACCTGGAACAAAAATCCACACGACCACGAGGAGAACAAGCACAATCAAATATACTTGCGACAGGGTCGGGATCGAATCGACAACCTCCTGTATATTAGGTGAGGAAGTTACCATCTCACCACCGTGGCACCCCATTCTCTGACTCACTCACTCAAACACCCACCCATTCACCTATTCATGCACACCACTTACTCAAATACCCACCCTCTCACTCAATAACCCATCCACTCACTCATGAACCCACTGAAGCACTCACCTATACAAAAACCCACTCACCCACTCACTCACCGACTCACTCACCCATGAAATCGCACACCCATCTTCTCAACCACTCAGCCAGCCACCCACTCAATCTCGTACCCACTAACTCTCTCACTTCCTCACCAACCTACCAACCCACTAGCGACGTGCGGTCACGGGAGGCAGAGCCTCAACTGTCATACTCCAATGACAATAGTTTTTACGAAAAGTAAAAAAAAAGAGAATAATAAAATAAAATAAGATTTTTCCACTGATCTGTGTTATAAATGTCATTTCTGTACGATTCCAATCATTTTTATAGTCAAAATCGCTAAATTTGCGGAGCTCCGCTGCAAATACAGGAAGAGACGAGAGGTGAGGCAGCGACGAGCTCAGCCTCCCCTGATTACGCAACCCCTCAGTAACTGGATGGAGCGCGGGCAATAAGCGCGTGCCTGTTACTATCACAGTATGTCACCAATGTAATGTTTGTAGACCCCTTCATTTCATGTCCTCGCCTTCCATACTCCACGTAACTTATTTCACGTATGTGTATAAAGATATTTAGGCTCGCTGGTCTCGTCATGAAACTGCAATGAAAAAGCACCAGGGGAGGTAGCCATCACATTTGCCTCACTGAGGGGGATGCGTCTAACACGCCCCCCTCCGTGAGGCCACGTCCCCCTCAGTGTGTGAATCTGGCTCTGACACAAGCCAGTGCCTCCCCAGCCATTGACCTCACCACACGTCACTGCAAACCACCCACCCATCTCCTCACTCAACCACCCACCCAGTCGATCATCCACCCACTAACACGCACCCACCCAACAACTCACTAACCCACCCAGCACTCACTCACCGAGCCAGTCAATCTCTAACTCAACTACAATTCACCCAGTCACTAACCCACTCACTCAATTTATAACCCACCCACTACCCACATAACCTGCTACCCACACACTCACTCATCCACAAATCCACTCAACCCCTCACTCATCCATCCACTCACATACTCACCCAGCCACTCACCTACTCACCCAGTCACATACACATCCACTCACCATGCCACCCACTCAATTTCTAACCCACCCACTCGCCCAACCACTCCCTCAGCAACTCACCCACTAACCACGTAATTATTCACCCACCCACCCATCACTCAACCACCCAATAATTCAACCACCAAAACATTCAACCACCCACTACCACCCACTAACTCAACCACCGAGCCACTCACACTCACCCACTCACCCACCCACCCACTCACCCGCCCACTCACCAACACACTAAACTAAATCTAAATTGTGGTTTTTAACCAGGTAAGGCCGATAGAGCTAAACATCTTTTTCAGAAATGACCTGGTTAAAAATTATAGGTCAACGAAGTGGCTTATGACATGTATTGCAGCCAAATCCTATAAATGCTTGTTGATTTTAGATGTGGAGGGAAATATACAGGTGTCAGGGTCGGGATCAAACCCACAACCTTCTGCATACCAGGCGAGGTAGTTAACATCTCGCCACCGTGGCACCCCACTGTCTGACTCTCCCACGCACTAACCCACACACTCACCCACTCATTCAATCACCCACTCACTCAACTACTGAGCCATTCATACACTGACCCACTCACTAAGCCACCCACTCAATCACTAACCCACACTCATGCACCCAGCCACTCACTCACTCAGCGACTCACCTACGACGCATCAACCCATCCACTCACTCATCCACCCACGCACCCACCCACTCACGCACGCACCCACTCATCCACACAATAAACGAATATTTAATTGGTTTTCATTTTACTGGGTAAGGCCCTGATCTACAGATCTTTGTCGGAAGCCACCTCAGCACAAATGACAGTTCAATTAAGTGGCTTTTCACGTAGAATGTTATTGCAACCAAATTATATAAATGCATGTTCAAATGTGGAGGGACAACCTGGAGAAAATTCCACGCGACCACGGGGAGAACATAGAAACTCCAAATATCCAAGCGGAAGGGCTGGGATAAAATCACCCACAATCTCTAACACACTCACTCACCTACTTCCTCAATCACTGACCCACACTCACAGACCCACCCAGTTAATCACCCACTCTATGTGTAGTCGTTAGCTCTTCTGGTAATGTGAGATATTCTTCCTCCCAGCAGTATTTTACCAGGTAAGGCCCACTGAGCTATAAAGATTGTTTTCAGAAGCATCCTCGCCACAAATGATAGTTCAACAAAGTCACTGTAAACATTTATTGCACCCAATTCCTGTTATTACATGTTTCTAAATGTGGAGTGAAATATACAGGCGTCAGGGTCGGGATCGAACCCACAACATTCTGTATAGCAGGCGAGGTAGTTAACATCTTGCCACCGTGGCGCTCAATTCTTTGACTCACCCACTCAACTACTAAAGCCACCCACTAACCGACTCACAAACCCACTCACCCTGCCACGCACTCAATTTCTAACCCACTCACTAAACCACTCATCCACGCACCCACCTACACATGCACTCACCAACTCACTCACCCAACAACCCACCCACCAACTCACCCACCCACTCACTGACCAACTCACGCACCAACCCACCCACTCACACTGTGACCTACTCCATATCTAACCCAACAACTCACTCACCCAGCCCCTCACCTACTAACCTAACCACCCACCAACTCACTCACCCACCCACGCACTCAACCACCCACTCACCCAACTGTAAACTATTTTTTTTTTTACAAGGTAAGGCCCACAGAGCTATACAGATCTTATTCAGAAGCAACGTGGCCACAAAAAACCCAGAGGTCTCGGAGAAAAATCCATGAACCACGAGGAGAACATGCATCTCCAAATATACAGGCATCAAGATCGAGACCGAACCCATAACCTCCTGTACAAAAGGTAAGGTAGTTAACATCTCGCCACCATGGGGCTCCACTCTCTGACTCGCAGCCACCCACTCACCTACCCATTCAGCCACATACCCATTCAGCCACATACCCACTCACCTACCCATTCAGCCACATACCCATTCAGCCACATACCCACTCACCTACCCATTCAGCCACATACCCATTCAGCCACATACCCACTCACCTACCCAATCAGCCACATACCCATTCAGCCACATACCCATCCAGCCACATACCCATTCAGCCACATACCCACTCAGCCACATACCCACTCAGCCACATACCCACTCAGCCACATACCCATTCAGCCACATACCCATTCAGCCACATACCCATTCAGCCACATACCCACTCAGCCACATACCCACTCAGCCACATACCCACTCAGCCACATACCCACTCAGCCACATACCCACTCAGCCACATACCCATTCAGCCACATACCCATTCAGCCACATACCCATTCAGCCACATACCCATTCAGCCACATACCCATTCAGCCACATACCCATTCAGCCACATACCCATTCAGCCACATACCCACTCAGCCACATACCCACTCAGCCACATACCCATTCAGCCACATACCCATTCAGCCACATACCCATTCAGCCACATACCCACTCAAAGACCCACACACCTTGCTAACCACTTACCTACGCACCCACCTACACACCCACTCACTGACTCACTCACTCAACAATTCATTCACCCATCCACTCACCATTTCACTCCCCCGTACACCCACCCATCCACCCACTCCATCTCTAACTCACACACTCACCAGTCCACCCACTCACCCAGCCACTTACCTACTCACCTACTCACCCTGCCACCTACTCGACCTGCAACAGACCTACCTACCCAACGAGCCACCTACCCCCTAAACTAAACTACTTTTTAAATCCTTTATATTAAGTTCGCGTGCTTGCTTGCTTGCTTAGGACCGTGCAAATCTTTCGGTCGTTTTTTAACCCACTTCCCGTGATCCAATCGAGCTGACATTTTCCACACAGACTCGTTGTGCCAGACAATTATTGTTCGTGAAAAAAAATTCCCAAAATTTTACACTTTTTAGGCAAAAAAAATTATTTTACATATATTCAAATAGAACGCATTCATGTCTTTGGCTGAACATCACAGTGCAAGAGCCCAGAGCGTAACCCCTCCACAGGCCGTGGCGGAGTAGCGCAGTTGGTAGCGCCCTCGCTTCCCATGCCAAAGGTCGCGGGATCGATCCCCGCGTCCTCCACAGGCGAATATATTTTTAAATCCTTTATATTAAGCTCGCTTGCTTGCTTAGGACCGTGCAAATCTTTCGCTCGTTTTTTAACCCACTTCCCGTGATCCAATCGAGCTGACATTTTCCACACAGACTCGTTGTGTGTGACAATTAATTTTCGTGAAAATTTTTTTCCAAAATTTTACACTGTTTAGGGAAAACAAATTAAATATTTAATTACCAATTGCTTAATACTGGCAGACAATCATCTGCCCCATAGATTGCAGCCATCTCAAGCCAGAGGACGAGAGAACTCTAGCCGCCACGCATATAAAGGATTTAGAGTGAAAAACTTTGTTTTTACGGGTTTACTTGTTATTTCACCAGGTAAGGCCCATTGAGCTATATAGATCCTTTTCAGAATAGACCTGTGAACAAATTATAGATAAACGAAGTGGCTTATCACATAGACATTTATTGCAGCCAAATCCTCTAAACGCATGTTGATTCTAAATGCAGAGGGGAAAACCCGGAGGACCTGTAAGCAAAATCCACGCGACCATGTGTAGAACATGCAAACTCCAAATATACAGGCGACAGGGTCAGGATCGAATCCACAATCTCCTGTATACCAGGCGAGGCAGTGCACGTCTCACCACCTTGGCGCCTCACTCTCTGACTCACCCATCCAATCACTCACACGCTAACGTACCCACTCAACCTCCCACATCAACTCACCCACCCACTCGCTGACCCCACTCAGTCAACAACTCACCCACCCAACCACTCACTCCGTTAACCACTTTCTCACCCACCCACTCACCCTACGACCACTCACCAAGCTACACACTCACCTACCAACACACCCATTCACTCACTTGCTCACCCACCCACTTACTCACCCAACCACTAACTGACCAACTCACCCACCCACAAACTCACGAACAAAAAACACACCCACTCAACCCATCGCTCACCCAACCCCTCACTCACCCACTTACTGAATCACCCACCCACGCACTCACCGACCTACCAACTCACTTCACCCACCCAATACTCCCTCACCGAGCCACTCAATCTCTAACCCACCCACTCACCCAACCACCCACTCACTCAACCACCCACTCAATCTCGAAACCACACACAAACCCTGCTACTGACTCAATCTCTTAACCAAAGCTCACAAACCCACCCATCCACTCACTCACCCAGTGACTAACCCACTCACTCGATTTCTAACCCATCCATTCACGCACTACCCACCTAACCTCCTACCCACACACACTCACCCACCCACACATCCATGCACCCACACACTCACCCACTCACTCAACCATCCACTCACTAACTCACCCAGCCGTGCACCTACTCACTCACCCACTTTCAGATCCACTCACCCTGCCACCTACTCAATTTATAACCCACCTACTCACCCACCAACCCAGCCAACCACCCGCCTACTCCCTCAGCCACTCAGCCACTCACCCACTACCACCGTAATTACTGACCCACCCACTAATTTAATCACCTACTAACGTAACAACCCACAAACTCAACCACTGAGTTACTCGAACTTACCCACTCACCAAGCCACCCACTAAATCTCAAACCCACACTGATGCACTCACCCACCCGCCCACTCAACAACACCCTTAACTAAATAAAAAAAAAAATTCCCCAGGTAAGGCCCACTGAGCTATATAGATTGTTTTGAGAAGCAGGGTTTGGATCGAACCTACGAACTTAAAAATACCAGGCAAGATAGTTAACAATTTGCCAACATGGCACTCCACTCTCTGACTCTCCCACCCACGATAACACACACTCAAACACCCACCCACTAACTCAACCATCCATTCATTCAACCACCGAGCCAAGCACACACTCACCCACTTACCAAGCCACCCACTCAATCTATAGCCCACACTCACTCACCCAGCCACTGACCTACTACCAATCAAACTATTCTTAGGTTTTTTCGGTAAAGTCACGTGGGTAAAAAAATGTAAATTAATAAAAGTAAAATAAAACACCCATCAAACATCGCACTCACTCATCCACTCACCCACCCAGCCACTCCTCTGCACACTAAATGAAAATTACGCTTTTTTATTTTACCAGGTAAGGCACTCGGCTATATAGATGTTTTTCAAAAACCATTTGACCACAAATATTCAACTCAATTAGGTGGCTTTTCACGTATAAAGTTATAGCAGCCAAATTCTATAATTGCATGTTTTTAAATGTGGAGGGAGAACCCGGAGCACCTGGAGAAAATTCCACGCGACCATGCGGAGAACATGCAAATATACAGGTGTCAGGGTCGGGATCGACCTCACGACCTCCTGTATAAAAGGCGAGGTAGTTAACAGCTCGCCACCACGGCACTCCACCCACTCACCCATTCAAACACCCACCAACCCACTCACAAACCCACTCACCCTGCCACCCACTCAATCTTTAATCCACTCACTCAACAATTTACTCACCCACTCACCTATTCAACTATTCACACCCCCACTCACACACCCACCCATTCACCCACTCAACCTCTACCCTACCCACCAACGCACTCCACAACCCACCTACCCACTCACCCACCCAATAAACTAAACCATCTTTTTTATTTTACCAGATAAGGCTCAGAACTATATTTATATTTTTCAGAAGTGACCTGGTTATCTGATTATCACGGAGACATTTATTGCAGCCAAATCCTCTAAATGCATGTTGATCTTAAATCTGGAGAGAAAACCTGGAGGACCCGGAGAAAAATCCACACGACCACGGGGAGAACATGCCAACTCCAAATATACAGGTGGAAGGGATGGGATCGAATTCACAAACTCCTGTATACTAGGTGAGGTAGTTAACATCTCATCACCGTGGTGCCCCACTCTTTGACTCACCCACCCACCCAATCACACACTAACAACTCACCTGCTCAACCTTCGATATTCACTCACCCACCCACTAACTGACCCACCCAACAATCTACTTACCCACCCACTAACCTATTCACTCAACTCCTCACTCACCACTCCCCCACACAATCACGCACTGACCTACCCACTAACTCACTCAGTCAGTCACTAATTCACCCCTCACTCAACCATCCACCCACTCATGCTACCATCCACTCACTTACTTATCCAGGCACTCACCTACTCACCCATTCTCACCCACACAATCACCTAGTTACCCACCCACTCAATCTCTAACCCACCAATTTACTCATCCACTCACCAACCCACCTCTCAGCCACTCCCTCACCCACTCACTCACTTCAAACTATTCACTCACTCACCCACCCACTAATTCACACAATCACCCACCACCCACTCAATCTCTAACACACTCACGCACCCACTCACCCACCGACTCACCCATTGACTCACCCACCAACTCACTCACAGACCCACCCAGTTAATCACCCACTCTATGTGTAGTCCTCACCTCTTCCAGTATTGTGAGATATTCTTCCTCCCAGCGGTATCTTCACGACAACGCCCTGGGGGGTGGGCAAGCCTCTCAACGAGTCGGGCGAGCAGGGCAACAGCCTGGTCATGTTGGGTTCATAGCGCAGTGCGGCACACGCATACACACAAGCAGAACACACACATATTAACACAATAACAACAGTGGGAGCCACTCACGCGATAGGGATGGGCCGCATGGTCCACTCCAGCTCGATGTACGGCTTGCCCAGATACAATGTTAACTACCTCGTCTGGTATACAGGAGGTTGTCGGTTAGATCCCAACCCTGACAACTGTATATTTGGAGTTTGCATGTTCTCTCCGTGGTCAAGTGGATTTTTATTCTGGTCCTCTGGATTTTCCCTACACATTTAGAAACAGGCGTTTAGAGTAGTTGGCTGCTATAAATTTCCACATAAGGCACGTTGTTGACCTATCATTTGTGGCCAGGTCACTTCTAAAAAAAGAGTTATGTTACTCAGTAAGATGGTTGAGACACAGGTGATGAGCCTGTGTGTAAGGGGTTGAGTGAGTGGTTGAATTAATGATTGAGTGACTGATTGGTTGAGTGAGTGGCTGAGTGAGTGAGTGACTGATTGGTTGAGTGAGTGGCTGAATGAGTGATTTATGGAGCGATTGGTTAAGTGAGCGAGCGGGTGGTTGAGTGAGCGAGTGAGTGGTTCAGTGAGTGAGTGGTTGAGTGAATTAGTGAGTGGTTGAATGAGTATTTGAATGAGTGAGTGTTTGAACCAATGAGTGAGTGTTTGAGCGCATGAGTGTTTGGTTGAGTGAGTGGTTGAGTTAATGACTGAGTGAGTGATTGATTGAGTGGTTGAGTGAGTGGATGGTTGAGTGGATGGTTGAGTGAATGGTTGAGTGAGTGGTTGAGTGAGTGAGTGAGTAGTTGAGTGAGTGAGTAGTTGAGTGAGTGGTTTAAGTTAGTGGATGAGTGAGTGAGTGGTTGTATGAGTGGCTGAGTGAGTGAGTGGATGAGTGAGTGAGTGGCTGGCGCGCACCTTGGCTGCGTTGTCCAGAGTGTCCCGCTGGTGCCGCCCCACTGTGTTGCTGCACTCCGCCAGGGTGAGAGCGGCGGTGCCGCGCCCGCAGCTGCTCCAGCGACTACGCCATCTTGCCCAGCCCCTCCTGGCGAGCACGCAGCATGCCCTGGAGCTCCCATCATATGGTGCTGGCAATCTGAGACACCCGCCTGTAGCACACACACAGAAGAAGAGATACGGGAATGGATTAGGGCGACCCGGGTGACGAGAAGGTCACTATTTCGCCTGGTATACAGGAGGTTGTAGGTTTGATCCAAACCCTGATGCTTACATATGAGGAGTTGCGTGACTTTTTCTATGGATCCTCTGGTTTTGCCCTCCACATATATAAATATGCATTGACAGTATTTGGCTTATTTACATTGCATCGTGATAAGCCACTTCATTGGGCTATCATTTGTGGCAAGGTCATTTCTGATAAAGAGCTATAGAGCTCAGTGGGCTTTACCTGGTAAAATAAAAAAAATGCGAGTGGGTAGATGAGTGAGTGGATAGGGAAGTGGGTAGGTTAGTGGAAATGTCAGTGAGTGGGTAGATGAGCGAGTGGGTAGGTGGTTGAGTGAGTGAGTGGTTGAGTTAATAATTGAGTGAGTGATTGTTTGAGTGAGTGGCTGAGTGAGTGAGTAGTTGAGTGATCGAGTGAGTGGTTGAATGAGTGGTTGAGTGAGTGGTTGAGTGAGTGATTGAGTGATCGAGTGGTTTAGTGAGTGGTTGAGTGAGTGGTTGAGTGAGTGAGTGGTTGAATGAGTGAGTGCGTGAGCGGCTGAGTCAATGAGTAAGTGACTGAGTAAGTGACTGAGTGAGTGGCTGAAAGGGTGAATGGTTGAATGAGTGAGTGATTGGTTGAGTGGTTTAGGAAGTGATTAAGTGAGTGAGTGGTTGAGTGAGTGAGTGAGTGGTTGAGTGAGTGAGTGAGTGGTTGACTGAGTGAGTGGTTGAATCATCAAGTGAGTGGTTGAGAGAGTGAGTGGTTGAGTGAGTGATAGAGTGTGCAAGTGAGTGGTTAAGTGAATAAGTGGTTACGTGAGTGATTGAATCAGTGGTTGAGCGAGTGAGTGGTTGAGCGAGTGAGTGGTTGAGCGAGTGAGTGGTTGAGTGAGAGGTTGAGTGAGTGATAGAGTGTGCAAGTGAGTGGTTAAGTGAATAAGTGGTTAAGTGAGTGATTAAATCAGTGGTTGAGTGAGTCAGTGGTTGAGTGAGTGAGTGAGCGGTTGAGCGAGTGAGTGAGTGGTTCAGTTAGTGGTTGAGTGAGAGTTTGAGTGAGTGAGTGAGTGGTTGAGTGATCGAGTGAGTGGTTGAGTGAGTGGTTGAGCGAGTGAATGGTTCAGCGAGTGGTTGACTGAGAGGTTGAGTGAGTTAGAAGTTTAGTATGCAAGTGAGTGGTTGATTGAGCGAGTGGTTGAGTGAGCAAGTAGTTGATCGAGTGAGAGGTTGAGTGAGTGAAAGGTTGAGTGAATGGTTGAGTGAGCGGCTGAGTGAGTTAGTGGTTGAGTAGGTGGTTGAGTGAGTGGTAGAGTGAGTGGTTGAGTGAGTGAGTGGTTGAGCGAGTGAGTGGTTGAGCGAGAGAGTGGCTGAGCGAGTGAGTGAGTGGTTGAGTGAGAGGTTGAGTGAGTGGTTGAGTGAGTGGTTGAGTGATCGAGTGAGTGGTTGAGTGATCGAGTGTGTGGTTGAGTGATCGAGTGAGTGGTTGAGCGAGTGAGTGGTTGAGTGAGCGAGTAATTGAGTGAGTGAGTGGTTGATTGAATGGTTGAGTGAGTGGTTGAGTAAGTGGTTGAGTGAGTGGTTGAGTGATCGAGTGAGTGGTTGAGTGAGTGGTTGAGCGAGTAAGTGGTTGAGTGAGTGGCTGAGTGAGTGCTTGAGTAAGCGTTTGAGCGGGTGAGTGGTTGAGCAAGTGAGTGGTTGAGCGAGTGAGTGGTTGAGTGAGTGGTTGAGTGAGTGATTGAGTGAGTGGTTGAGTGATTGAGCGAGTGGTTGAGTGAGTGCTTGAGTGAATGTTTGAGCGGGTGAGTGGTTGAGCGAGTGAGTGGTTGAGCGAGTGAGTGAGTGGTTGAGTGAGTGGTTGAGTGAGAGGTTGAGTGAGTGCGAAGTTGAGTGTGCAAGTGAGTGGTTGATTGAGCGAGTGGTTGAGTGAGCGAGAGGTTGAGTGCGTGAGTGGTTGAGTGAGTGTTTGAGCGAGTGAGTGGTTCAGTGAGTGGTTGAGTGAGAGGTTGAGCGAGTGATAAGTTGAGTGTGCAAGTGAGTGCTTGATTGAGCGAGTGGTTGAGTGAGCAAGTAGTTGAGCGAGTGAGAGGTTGAGTGTGTGAGAGGTTGAGCGAATGGTTGAGTGAATGACTGAGTGAGTTAGTGGTTGAGTGGGTAGTTGAGTGAGTAGTTGCGTGAGCGATTGAATGGTTGAGTGAGTAAGTGCTTGAGTGAGTGGTAGAGTGAGTGAGTGGTTGAGTGAGTGAGAGGTTGAGCGAGTGAGTGGTTCAGTGAGTGGTTGAGTGATCGAGTGAGCGGTTGAATGAGTGGTTGAGTAAGTGGTTGAGTGATCGAGTGAGTGGTTGAGTGATCGAGTGAGTGGCTGAGTGAGTGAATGGTTGAGTGAGTGAGAGTGATGATTGAGTGGTTGAGTAAGTGATTAAGTGAGTGAGTGGTTGAGTAAGTAGCTTAATGCGTGCGCGGCTGACTGGCTAAGTAAGTGAGTCGTTGAGTGAGTGGCTGAATGAGTGAGTGGCTGAATGAAAGAGTGAGTGGCTAAGTGAGTGAGAGAGTAATTGGTTGACTGGTTGAGTAAGTCATTAAGTGAGTGGTTGAGTTAGTGAGTGGTTAAGTGAATGGTTGAGTGAGTGTTTGGGTGAGGGGTTGAGTAAGGGGTTGAGTGAGTGAGTGGTAGAGTTAGTCGTTGAGCGAGTGGTTAGGTGAGGGGTTGAGTGAAAGGTTGAGTGAGTGAGTGGTTGAGTGAGTGCTTGAATGAGTGGTTGAGTGAGTGGTTGAGTGAGTGACTGAGTGAGTGGATAATTGAGTGAGTTGATTATTGAGTGAGTGGGTTGAGTAGTTGAGTTAGTGGGTTGAGTGAGTGAGTACTTGATTGAGCAAGTGAGTGATTGAATGAGTGAGTCTTTGAGTGCACAAGTGCATGGTTGAGTGAGTGGTTGAGTTAATTATTGAGTGATTGGTTGAGCAAGTGGCTGAGTGAGTGAATGGTTGAGTGAGTGAGCGGTTGATTGAGTGGTTCAGTCAGTTAGTGGTTGAGGGAGTGAGTGGCTGAGTAGTTGAGTGAGCGAGTGGTTGAGTGATTGAGTGAGTGACCAGCTGAGTGTGTGGCTGAGTGAGTGAATAGCTGAATGAGTGAGTGGCGGAGTGAATGAGTGAGTGGTTGAATGATTGAGTGAGTGGTTGAGTTAATTATTGAGTGAGTGGTGAGTGAGTCAATAGCTGAGTGAGTGAGCGGCTAAGTGGTTGAGTGAGTCATTGAGTGAGTGGGTGGTTGAATGATTGGTTGAGTGAGTGGTTGAGTGAGTGAATAGCTGAGTGAGTGAGCGGCTGAGTGGTTGAGTGAGTCGTTGAGTGAGTGTGTGGCTGAGTGAGCGAATGGCTGAATGAGTGGAATCAATACAATTAATCTCGATTCATGATAAACAAAGACCATATATGGGAAAATCTCTGATGGGTGATTTTGATTGCATCATATTGCAGCGCCCCTTTGATGATGTTATAAAGCACTTGCCCCAGCAGTCTGTTAAAGGCGACAAAGGGGATAGAGAGAGAGAGGCGGACCATAGTGAAGCTGGGTTCCCCTCCCCTACCCCAGGTGAGGGGCTGGGGGGGCCGTTCCAGGATCCTCTGGAAGATTCCGGGGGTGGAGAGTCCCCGGGACAAGTATAAAAGGCGGCTCTCTGCTCTGTTCGAGGCAGTGCTACGAAGACGAAGACCAGCTAGGCTAGGACCCTGGTACCCGGGACCCGACGTCCTTGTAAGGGCCGGGGCCGAGCGCGGACCAGTGGTCAGGACCCGTACCTTGGCTGGGTCGGGTCAGTTAGCCTCCCCTAGGGTACAGATCGCCGGAGGGCTGAGAGCCAGATTACCCAGTGCGAGTGCACACTAGACCCGAGGCTGTGCCTCCCTAGATAGTGGGAGTTAAGGGAGTTCTGTATTGTAGTTTACAAGAAACCGTGTTGCCTCTAACAGACGTCTCCAGTCTCCGTGGAACCAACTACAAGTCTACGTGTCTGGGGGTGAGGGGGCGGGTCGCGAAGGGGAGGGGCATGGGCGGGGGTTGCCAGGAAGGGGGAGGGTCGCGACGGCGGGTCGGGGGGGGGGGGCATGGGGGGCAAAAGGGGGGCCACGATGGTGGGGAGGGCGGGGTGGGGGCATGTGGGGGGTCGCGAGGAGGCGCGCGGGAGTCATGGGGAGGGAGTCGTGAGGGAGGGGCATGGGGGGTTGTGAGGGGGGAGGGGCAGGGGGGCAAGGGGGGTCACGAGGGCGGGGGGGGGCTGGGGGTCACGAGGGGGGTCACGATGGTGGGGGGAGCGGGGGGGGGCAAGGGCGGTATGAGGGGGCTGGAAATATCCGCTGACATGGGCAGGAGGATGGACACATCACAGTCAGTTAAGACTTTACCTGGTTAACGTCCTTCCAATGATTGCTCAGTTTGTACCCATCCTATCGGTTGAAGGTGTGTCTGTGTTTATATATCTGGATGGCTTCATGAACAAATCTCTGAAGGTAGCCGGTAGGTTTGCAGAGTACCTCCGTCTTGGAACAATCTATTTCGTGCCCTCGCCGAGGAGGCCGCTCTCCTATCTTACAGTTACATGCGAATCTCTCACATTAACATCACTAGCCCCGACCACTTCTTTATGGCCCTTGGGCTACACCCATTGCAAGCCTTTTACAACAGTCTGCCTCAGCAGCAGACCATGCTTTCCCACCTGATGACGGACGCTTGTGTTGCTCCTGAAACGTCGTGATTTATTTTATATCTACGTGACTTTACCGAAAGATCCAAAGAGTACGATGATGGTTACGATAATCGGGAGGGTGACAAGATGTTAAATACCTCGCCTAGTATACAAGAGGCTGTGGGTTCAATCCAGACCCTGATGCCTGTATATTGGAGTTTGCATGTCTCTCTCGCCGTGGTCGCATGGATTTTACTGCAGGTCCTCCGGTTTTCCCCTCCACATTTAAAAACATGCATTTAAAGTATTTGTCTGCTATAAATTTCCACTCGATAAGCTACTTCATTGGGCTATAATTTGTGGCCAGGTCACTTCTAAAACAGGACCCTGCGGGGTGGGCTGGTAGGAACGAACAATTGAATGGCTATAATAAAATAAAATGGCAAAAAATGGCCGCCAATAAGTGGATGCCCCGTGGCCCCGCCCTCCACCCGCGTAACCCCGCCCCGGCCACCCGTGGCCCCGCCCCATCTCGGTGTCCTCGCCCCCAGCTCGTTGCCCCGCCCCTTACCGCCGTAACCCCGCCCCAACCCCGCGTAGCCCCGCCCTCCACCTCGTGCCCACGCCCCCTGCCGCCGTTGCCCCGCCTAGCCCCGCGTAGCCCCGCCCCCTGCTGCTGTAGCCCCGCCCAATACACCCCTAGCGGGGGAGAGATTCCCAGGCATGGCTCTATGCTGGAGAGCCGCCGACGAGGGGGGGGGGGGGGGGGTAGGGAGTTGTTTTTAATGTAAAAGCTTTAAATTTAAATGTTTCTATTAAAAAACATCAGGTAATGTAACATTGTTAAACAGTAACTCCCTTTCACACACGCGGGGGAACGATACGAAGGGAGAGTTAGAGGCCTAGTTCTAGGCTTTAGGCCTAGCTGTAGGCTTTAGGCCGCCGTGAGTTAATTGCTAATTTAAATGTTTTAATTATTTATGTAAAAGCTTTAAATGTAAATGATTCTATTTAAAAACATCAGGGAATGTAACATTGTTAAACATTAACTCCCTTTCACACACGCGGGGGTACGATACGAAAGGAGAGTTTGAGGCCTATGTCTAGGCTTTAGGCCTAGCTGTAGGCTTTAGGCCGCCGTGAGTTAATTTTTAATTTAACTGTTTTTATTATTTATGTAAAAGCTTTCAATTTAAATGTTTCTATTTAAAAGCATCAGGGAATGTAACATTGTTAAACATTAACTCCCTTGCACACACGCGGTGGGAACGATACGAAGGGAGAGTTTGAGGCGTTGTTCGAGGCTTTAGGCCTAGCTGTAGGCTTTAGGCCGCTGTGAGTTAAATTTTAATTTACAAGTTTTAATTAAAAGCTATCTCAGGGAATTATAAGGGAATGTTACACTTGTTTAGCCAGGAAAGCCTCATTAATTGAAATGTTTTAATTAAAAGCTATCTGAGGGAATTATAAGGGAATGTTACACTTGTTTAGCCAGGAAAGCGTCACTGAGTAAAGGTTTTTGTAGGGTCATGCCAAGTGTTTGCAGTAGGGGGCGATGTTGCTACACGGACGGACGGACGGACAAACGGACGGACGATATAATCTATTGTAGGCTGGTCCACTTCGTTCCTACCAGTATAAGAGCTATGTAGCTCATTTGGCCTTACCTGGTATAATAAAAAAATTACATTTTATTTAAATCGGCTCCCTTAAATAGTAAGAATG
Source organism: Lethenteron reissneri (assembly GCF_015708825.2). Taxonomy (NCBI): domain Eukaryota; kingdom Metazoa; phylum Chordata; class Hyperoartia; order Petromyzontiformes; family Petromyzontidae; genus Lethenteron; species Lethenteron reissneri. The sequence goes on along the minus strand of NW_026890788.1, from coordinate 95,860 downwards.
TATTTTTTTTAATGTCTGAAAAAACAATGATTTCTATAAATAATACCAGTGTCTTCATGCTCACTTTTATCGAGCATCGCGCAGAGCTCATCTGCAATGGTGGCACTGCACTCGGAGTGACGAGTCCACATTGCAAGACTATCCGTGGAACAACCGATATACTGACAAAGCAGACTATCAATGCACTAAAATGTCAGTACACATTTTAATTAAGGTGAAAGAAATTGCAGAAAACAATAGGTTTAAGCTATGGTAATATAATTAAATTAAACCTTTTTTTTACGTAAATATCGCTATGCTTGCCTGAATTTTAGTTTGAAAAAGAATTACATTCACATTTGGTCATTTGTTATGCAAGCAAAGTTATTGTTTTAATTCAGAACTTTTGCGTTAAAGTAAACAAACTGGACAGCATAATAACACTCGAGATATATATTAAACATCGTATCGCGCGGCGTTGCGGCAAAGAGATCGACGAGCAAAGTGAAGAGTCCCAAATTAAAATGGCGCTCGGGGGGTCGACTCGGCCATTATCGTTTCGAGGTTCATGAAATACGCACCGCTTTATGTATGTTTGTTGAACTTCTTTCGCACCGTACATATTCGACCATGGTATTCGGAGGTGCAGGGGAAAGACAAGAAACTAATCGCATCTAGATTTAGTTTTCAATCTCGATTCAAAAGATTTATCAGAAGTCAAGAGCGAAAGTCCTATGGAGGGACTGGTACCCGGCGCAGGAATGTGCAATGTCCATCGATGTTCTCAGACGCTGATGGAAACGAGTACAATCCCATCGCCGTTGGGAAATGTTTAATTCCGAAAAAAAACGTTCCTCGATTATTGCGACGGGATGGGTCGTTGTCTAACCAGCAGTTGAACTCGCACGTTTCTGCATGCGAGTCAAGCGTTCTGCCACAGTGCCTCTCAGCAGTGCTCGAATACACACACATTTTAATACCATATTTTAAAAAGGGCCGGCATATTGCAACAAATAAAACAGCAATTCCCCCATTTGACAAATTGGTGACTTGGGCCCGAAATGGCGTCTTTTTGCAAATGTCAGCGCCCTGCTTCTTAGAGTGGCATCATTATCGCATGCGTGTGAGCTTTTCAATATTCATCCGGGCACGGTGGGCTGTGGCGACCCACCCCTGGTGTGTGTCTGTACATGGGGAAGGGGGGGGGGCGGTAGTGTAGTGGTTACCGCGCTGCGCTACAAACCTAGAAACCCGAGTTTGATTCTCGGCCAGAGCTGACATTGCACTCTGCCTCTCTGGAAATGGACCATTGCCCGAAACGTTGCCAATTACATCATTTTTCTTTTTACGGCAGTGTTATTGACAAATGTGTTGAGGCTTTTTTTTATTTGTGCCATCTGGTGTCTGAACTTTTCTTGAGTATTTGCAGTGTGTGAACACTGGAGAGACAAATGCGGTTGGATGTTGTGCTGACCACATAACTCCCTCGTATGTCGCTCGAACCTAAACAGGCGCTCGTCAACAGAACTCACCCCAATCTAAAACGTTATGTATTATGTAACTTTGCATCAAACTAGACCCAATAACGTAAAGAGAGGTGATTCAAGCAAGTGCGACTGCTGATGAGACACTGAATGTTAAAACCAGTCTGGAGTTTTCTTGTCTTGAAACAATGCTGCTGAATGTATGTACTTCCCAGAATGCTGTGCAGCTGATGGGTTGTGATAAGACATTTATTTTTTATTTGGAGATACAAATATGTGAGGACAATTTTGTACGTCTGCACGAAATGAAACATTTAATTTTGTAAGGCAGTAGTGTTTAGCAGCCATCCGTCCACCACCGACAACTGCCTCATTCCACCCTCCCCCCACCTGCTACACGCAGTCATTCATGACCTGCAATTAGATGATTAACCGCAGTCAGCTTTAATTGATTACAGGAAAGGTCGATCAATTGTAAAATGTAAAAGTAAATAACAGTAATACATTAAAAGCGAGGCTGGCAGTTGAGGCTCAGGAGCATTGGCCATTGTTTTTTTGTGGCGAACTATTGTGGGCGTTTGTGCCAGTTCCAAGGCAATGTGATACCAGCAATATTTTTGCAAATCTCACATGTGCCTTTGCATGTCCATAAAATCCATAAAATATACGACTTATAAAAAAGCTTTGGCAGGTTATTCGTAGACACAAGCAAATATTGACAAATTAAATCTTGTTTGAATCAGAAGGACCAGTGGAAGGTCATAGGGCAATTAAACCGATCGATTTACATTTGGCATTTAAGGGTTGCTATATGGCAACGCAAGGGGTAATCTACTTCAAAGCTAACAATAACACTCTTTGCACCCCAATATTCATCATTTTAAGTCACCAAGTGGATTATTGCTAAATATTCATTGATAACTTTGCTTCCATCATTGTTGACTTTCCCCAACTGAAACAGATTTGTATATGTGTCGGGGCTACTGCCCCCCGATTCCTCTCTGTGTGACATAACTCTCGGCTGGCCCCTTTAGCCCCCCTTGTTCATTCAAACACCCTCCGCGTGCCTTCCCTCAAACATTGGTAATAACTAGCCGCACGCTACTGTTCAACTCCGTGCACGCTCTAGAAATCGCATGGCAGCTGGGAGTCGGAGGTCAGAGGGCAGTGGCGTTGCTTGCACACGCGCGGCCGCCGTGAGCGGGTGATAACGCTCGTCTAAAGAGGTCGTGGGACTGGTGTTTAAGGTGGGTGTGAGCCCTCACGCAGCCCGCGTCTCCACAGCGACAGAACGGATCGTGTACCCACGGAAACACCGACAACCCACGTTACGAGCGCACACCCGTGGAGCACTGACTACACACGCTGTGAGCACACGTACACACAGCACCTCGCGCTTTCACACGCTCGTCCAAACCACACGCGATACGGCAAGCGGACACCCGCCCGCACGCTCTTCCCACACACCCGCAAAGACCAAACCAGGCTGTTATTGATCCTAACGATTTATTCCCGGCGTATTAGCGAGTCCCTATTACCCGAGTCAGTAGGAGTCAGCAGGGCAGGACCACTCTATCTCTCGGTTGTCGGGAATCTTACTTTACCTTATCCCTCTGAACTTAAACTTCCCAGGTTGTTTAAGCGAAGTCCCACCTCCCTCTCTCTCACTCACGGTTAGACGCTCCTGTCGGCTTGTCCTCGCAGCACGTCGACACGTCGCACGGATGTTCGAGTGGCTGGACTAGGGAGTTGACGGCCCCGGAGCTGACTTGAGAAGAACTCCCCTATGCCTCCTTCACCCCTCTCTTTATTCCCCTCACCCCACAGGGGGTCCCCCTCCGCTGACCAGGTGAAGACCTGTCCTCTGGCCGGCTTCGGGCGGTTAGAATCCCGTTAGCGCGACGGATTGCGTCATCTCATCGAACAGTGGCGGGGCCCCGTTTTCCCGCCGTCCGTTTGTGGATTTCGGACCCCTGCCTGCCTTGCCGATACGTGTGTGTGTGTGGGGGGGGGGGGGGGGGGTGCGTTTCAACCGTGGTGGCTAAACAGCCCCCGCCGTGACCATGCAATCTCAACCCGGGTCACAGCGCCGCGGTGCAAATTAGCATCGGGGGAGGTCGCCCAATTCCCTGGCCGCAGTAAACCGTGAAGATTATCCCTATGAGGGCTTTCGGGTCAAAACCTGCCGGCCAGGAGACCTCCCCTCGGAGCTCTATGGGGGAAAATGTGTGAGGGTGTGTTTATGTGGGGGGCGGTGAGGGGGAAGCGGGGTCGGCCCCGTCGCTTGGTGGTGGCGAGGTCGTAGATGGGGCGCTCGCCGAGCGGCTTCGCGGCGGCAGCATCACGTATGCCATCAATCATCTGACCTACACAATAACGTAAATCAGCAACTGACAGTGAGGTTGCGTTAATTTTAATATACCAAGCAATATGTGACACAGCAAATGTAAAGTAGTATCGTCACGATGTGACACAGGAAATTAAAAGTGGCTTTGTCACGAGAATGGACCATCAGCGCAATTTCTCCCATTTTAACAATTGCGGACGTGCAGTAGTAAGACAAAGTGCATTTTGGGAATTTCCCTGTGAAAGAATATTTACAAAGGCTTTCAGGTTTAACTCTCATTGCTTATTTTTCCAACCTAAGCTTCAGCGTTACCGGGGTGAGAGTGTGTATAAGTGGCATGTGGGGAGTGTCGGTCCAGCAGTTTACGCGCTGCACTATTAGCCTAATGACCTGAGTTCAAGTCCCGCTCGTGACCAAACACGTTCCTTTGGAGTGGGCAGGTAGGAACTTGGTTGGACAGCGCATTCGTGCACGACAGACAGACAAATAATCCCCGGTTGGCAGTGTGAAACCTGTTGTTCCTACTTGTATAAGTGTAGTGTATCGTGTCGTGTATAGTGTAGTGTGTAGGTTAAACGTTGAGTTTTATAAGGACACCACGGAGTGACCAGCCCCTCCCCACCCAGCCCCACCCCTCCCACCCCCCACCAAACCCCACCCTCCCCACCCAGCCCCACCCTCCCCACCCAGCCCCTCCCCACCCTCCCCTCCTCCGCCAGCCCCTCCCCACCCTCCCCTCCCCACCCAGCCCCTCCCCACCCTCCCTTCTCCACCCAGCACCACCCCTCCCACCCCCACCCTCCCCTCCCCATATGCACGACAGACAAATAATCCCTTGTGTGGAACCTGTTGTTCCTAGCGGTATAACAGTAGGAAATATCTGAACCGGTCCTGGGCCTCCCCTTGGTCGACTCAACCTCAAATGAGTACCTGATGCAGTGTGTACACATCACCACGAGGGAGATAGATGCGGCTGGGCATGGTGTTGGCCACCCACTCCCCTGTGTACTGTGCCAGTCCTCATTAGGTGCTCACTAACACCACTTGCCTCAAAAATCTGTTAAGGCTATGAGGGGGATCTTTGTCTTTGTACAGTGGCATTGGCTACGTATAAACTGATACTTTGAACGGAGTTTATAATACAGCATGGCCTATGTGTAACGCATCATATACCGTGTACACAGCACCATGAAAGTGTGTGCCGTATAATACATAGTATGTGTAAAGGAGCATAGCCTGTGCACGTACTGCAGCGTTACTTTGAACTGAAACATGGCATGGCCGTTATGTGTAGAACAGCATTTCTTGTGTATATGGAGTGGGTTCCCACGAAGACTGGAGACGTAGCTTAGAGGCAACACGGTTTATTTAAATCTTATAACAGAAGCCCCTTTTACTCCCACTACTTGGGGAGGTATGGCCTCCGGGCTAACGTGCCCTATCACTGGGGCTACGGGCTCTGAGTCCTCCGACTAAGGGTGGCCTAGGGGAGGCTATGCTGTCCCGACCCAGCCAAGGTGCGGGTCTCGACCACTGGTCCGTGCTCGGCCCCGGCCCATAAAAGGACGTCGGGTCCCGGGGTCCCAGGGTCCCAGGGTCCTAGCCTAGCCGGTCTTCAGTTTTCGTCTTCAGAGCACTGCCTCGGGCCGTCCTGGGGTCCGTCTTTTTTACCTACCTCGGGGACTCTCCACCCCCGGTACTGCCCCCTTTCTGGAACCTTCCAGGTGGCTCTGGAATAACCCCCCAACCCCTCACCTGGGGTCGGGGGGCAGGAACTCGGCCTCTCAACGGTCCCGTTTCTCTCTCTAACTCAGGGTGGCACCCCCTGCAGACTCGTGCCTGCAACTACAGGTAAGCATACAGTGTGGTGTGAGCTTTGCATTTCCGACGCTACATATACAGCAAGAAATACTCTACATAGAGAGAGCATGGCATCTGTGTGTGTGTACTGCATGACACAGGGTGTTCGGTGTGTAATGCACAGTGATGGGCTGCTGCTGCTGCACCTGTTGACGTTGATGTCGGGGCAGGCAGAGTCCTCGCTCCGGGTCCCGGTGGCGTTGCTCCGGGGGAACGTGCAGAAGAAGGCGTTGGCCAGGAGGCAGGCGGCCTGCTCCTGAGACATCGTCAGGATCAAGCCGGTGTCCCGGCGGAGCAGCGGCAGGGGCTGTTGACACGTGCGGTGCACAGGGTGCAGCGACGTTACACGCGGCAACGGGTGGCACGGGGTTGCAGAGATGCAACGGCGCAATGGTAACACCGATGCAGAGCACTGAGCCTGCACCACTGGGATGCTGGGGTCTGGATCAAGGAGTTCTGAAATGCACGGAAACCAGATAATTGTTGTACACGTGAGGTTATTGGTGCAGCCCTGCAATTACTTGCTCATGCAACTGCTGGTGAAAGAACCCCCACTAGAGGGAGGTCTAGAGTGCTGATCCGGTGGGTATGTTTTGGCCAACTTTTCCACACTGACCATTCGTCTTGAAAGAGGTGGGAGTCCTCGCCATTTAGCCCACTGCACGCGACCCACCGATGGACTGTGGGTGGACAAAAACAGGGAATTGTAAGAATCCTGGTCAATCTTCTTGGTTCTTTCGGTAAAGTCACGTAAAAGGGAAGTAATAAATTAATAAAAATAAAACATAATAAAATAAAATAATTCTCACGACGTTTCGGCTACAACGCAAGCAGCCGTCTTCAGGTGAAGAATGAGTCACTGCCAAGCTAGGAGCTTATATATAAGCTGGGTTGGAGGTGGAAGAGCGCCTTAACAAAAAGAATGTGCATATCAAGAGGAATTTAGCATATTCATGGGAAATGCGTAGGAGGTGGGCGGGGGGGTTTCAAAGTCATATTATGCCCCTGCATTATGCAGGATCAGCAGCACCAAGGGAGGGTGCAGGAAGTAGCATTAACAAAGGAAAGGAATGTTAATAGTATTTATCTGCAGTTACTAAACAACCACGTAGAAAACTAAAGTATAAACTACATAAAAAACTAAAGTATAAACTGCATAGCACCGTCAGTATACTTACTATACTCTACAATAAGCTGAGTTACTAACAGCAAGTAATACATTACAATTCTACGTCGTAAAAATTATATAATATGCTTCCATCTAAACTTTATTCTCTTACATCACACGAGCATACACCGTACTATATACTGCCATAGATAAACCCAACATTAAATTATATACTGTATTGCTATAAACCACATTATACATTTTAATATAACACTATGCATTATTCTACCCACCCTAATGTGTATCACACTGCTATATGTTTACTATACAATTACGATACTATATATTACTTTGTACATTGACACGACGGTCAATGGTACAGTGTATAATAACAAATAGTATAACATTTATATGCTTAATACAATGTACAAAGTAGAATAATACATTTTATTACTTCCCTTCTACGCGACTTTACCGAAAGAACCAAGAAGATGAATCCCTGCAGTCAATGTTTTCAAGGCCAGGCTGGGAGATCGAACCGCGATATTTTAAGTCAATCGTGACAACCATTCCACAGTCATGGCAGCGGCCCTTTTGCAGAAATCAAATAAAATATTGGAGAGGGCTTCACACAAGAAACAAGAAGATTTAGTGGTTTGGACGTGGCTCTCCAATGAGTACAGAGAGGGTACCACACGTAGCGGTGCATACTCGGGCGCAAGGAAATAGAAGCAGAGACAAAGAATGAGATAAATCGATGCAATAAAGAATTGTCAGTGGTGCACCAAGCACGACCCCTTGCTGAGCGCTGCAGCAGCAGCCCCCCCCATCCCCGGACCCCTCCCCCACCCTCCACTTCTCACCCTGACGCCACACAACCCGTGGGTAGGCGATGCCCTCTGGTGGACAAGGCGCGGTACAGGCGGCAGCACGAGACGCCAGCAGCGTTGCGCTGCCAGTGTTACTCCCCGAACACCTCCGTACACTTACACACCACTACACACACACCTCTATACACTTACACACCACTACACACACCTCTATACACTTACACACACCTCCACACACACCTCTATACACTTACACACACACACACCTCTATACACTTACACACACACCTCCATACACTTACACACACCTACACACACCTCTATACACTTACACACACACCTCTATACACTTACACACACACACCTCTATACACTTACACACACACCTCCATACACTCACACACACATACACACACCTCTATACACTTACACACACCTACACACACCTCTATACACTCACACACACCGACACACACCTCTATACACTTACACAACAACAACAACAACCGCCATTCGCCACTAAGTGGCGGTGACGTCACCACGACGCTTGTGCCAGGCCAAGTGCACCTTGAGGCCACGTGAAGTATCGAACGCCCGCTGGCAGGAGGTCACGGGGCAGACCCAGCAGGTGCCACGGGTCGACTGACCGAGATGACCGAAATGACTGGCTGATGCACCACCTCTGCCCCCTACTGTACCAACTGCCCAGTAGCGTCCTTCACGAGCCTCCTCCACTGAGGCCGATCTTGACACCGCTGGTACCAGTCATCGGCAAGTCCACTCAGCTCCACGTCCTCCTGTACCACATCACTCCATCTCTTCTCTAGCCCGTGCCGCGCCCGTTTAGCCCCCTCGATCCGGCCGAACAAAAGCTGTTTAGGCATGCGGTGGCTGGGCATGCGGGCTACATGACCCAGTCAACGCAGCCTTGCCTGCCGGAGGAGCTCACCGATGGGATTTTGCCCAGATCTTTCAAGGATTTGTGAGCTCCTCACACAATCCAGCCTGGTTAAACCCAGGATGGATCGTTAGCAGGCCAGCCTAAATAATGTTTCCAACCGGCGAAGATGCTCCATTAGGGGGGTCAACGTTTCGCAAGCGTAGAGAAGGGAGGGAATGACCGTGGCCGAGAAGACCTGAAGCTTCGTGCGGAGCGACAGACCAGGTAGCTTCCACACAGCGTTACGCAACCGATGAAAAGATATTGCCGCTCGACTGATTCGGAGTGAGACCTCTGCTGTTAAACTGGAGCCGGTCATAAGCACACTGCCCAGGTATGGGAAACTCTCCACTCTCTCCACAACTGCCCCATCACCGATTGGGAGTTGTGGGGGTGGAGTGTCCGATGGTACAAAATACCCAGGCAGGTGCTTAGTTTTGGTGGGGCTGATGGTAAGGCCCCACCTCTTAGTGGCACGCTCCAGTCTCAGCTGCAGCGTCTCCAACTCCTCTTCTGAATGAGCAGCTATTACCAAATCATCGGCATACATAACGTGGTTGACCAATAGGGAGCCATCCCTTGATCGCACCCGGGCGTCGATCAGCCTTCCATTATATCTGTACCAAATGGAAATTCCCCCGGTACAGCTATTGAAGGCTTCACGAACTACGCAGTCGAAATAGATGTTAAATAATGTGGGAGCCAGAGGACATCTTTGTCGCACCCCAAGGTGTACAGGGAAAGGCTCTGACTCCCGGCCACGTAGTTTTACCCGGGCCCGCTCACCATCATGAAGGTCCTTAATGATCGTGAGAAGAGGGTCAGGGACTCGGAAAGCACGAAGAACAACCCAGAGCCCAGGCCTACTGATGGTATCATAGACCTTGACCAGGTCAATAAAGCAGAGATGTAGGTCTTGTTGGAATTCCATACACCTCTGCTGTAGCAGACGGACAGAAAATATGGCATCCGTGCAGAACCGCCCTTTCCTGAAACCGCATTGGGGCTCCGAAAGCCTCTCCTCAGCGTGCCTAGCAAGGCGATGTTGAATAATCCTTGCCAGGACCTTTCCCGGCACACTGAGGAGTGAGATGCCCCTGTAGTTGTTACAGTCTGTGCGGTCCCCCTTCTTAAAGAGGGGGACCACCAGGACATCCTTCCAATCCTGCGGAACCCGTCCAGTGGTCCAGACTGTTGTTATGATGTCATATAGGGCAGTCTGTGCACAAACGCCACCCTCCCTGAGCATTTCGCTTGGGAGATCATCTCTGCCCGGTGCCTTTTCTAGTCTCAGACTCCGGACACACCTACACACACACACCTCTATACACTCACACACACCTACACACACCTCTATACACTCACACACCCCTACACACCACTAGACACTTACACACACCTACACACACACCTGTATACACTTACACACACCTACACCTCTATACATTTACACACACCTACACATATACCTCTATACACACACACCTACACACACACCTCTATACACTCACACACACCTACACACACACCTCTAGACACTTACACACACCTACACACACCTCTATACACTTACACACACCTACACACACACCTCTAGACACCTACACACACCTACACACACACCTCTAGACACTTACACACACCTACACACACACCTCTATACACTCACACACACCTACACACACACCTCTATACACTCACACACACCTATGTAATAAGAGCCTATGTCCGGCTCACGTGGTGATCGGCTCTGCCGGTCCTGCTTTACAGCCAATGGCGGGAGAGCCTGGGAGCATGGCCCTGGCGTGATCGAGGGGTGCCAGCTAGGGTGATTGGTTCTGCTGGTTTTGGCCTCAGCCAATGGGAAGACAAGTCAGGGGCATGGTCCCGGGAGTTGATGGGGAATCTAGAAGATTCGGCGCAGGCTACCAAGGATTGGCTGGAGCGTACCACGTCACCCAGGCATTAAATAAGGGGAGAGATGAACGACACGTGGTCAGACGAAGAACGAAGGAAGAGAGGGGCTAAGCGCGAGCGGGGCTCCGAGTGCCACGTGGCGGTGCGTCTCTTGTGGTCTGTCTGCCCACTCCCCGTTGCCTGCCAGCAGCGGGGAGTACTTGTGAACTGGAATAAATAAAAGGACCGATTCCACAAGTCGTCTCCAAGAGTATTATTACACCTACACACACACCAATATACACTTGCACACACCTACAAACACCTCTATACACTTATATACCTACACATACACCTCTATACACTTACATACCTACACATACACCTCGATACACACACACCTACACACACCTCTATACACTCACACACCTACACACACACACCTCTATACACTCACACACACCTACACACACCTCTATACACTTACATACCTACACATACACCTCGATACACACACACCTACACACACCTCTATACACTCACACACACCTACACACACCTCTATACACTTACATACCTACACATACACCTCGATACACACACACCTACACACACCTCTATACACTCACACACCTATATACACTCACACACACCTACACACACCTCTATACACTCACACACACACCTCTAGACACTTACACACACCTACATACACACCTCTTTACACTTACACACACCTACATACACACCTCTTTACACTTACACACACCTACACACACACCTACACACACACCTCTATACACTCACACACACCTACACACCCCTACACACACCTCTATACACTTACACACACATCTCTATACACTGACACACACCTACACACCCCTCTATACACTCACACACACCTACACACACCTCTATATACTCACACATACACACACACCTCTATAGACTTACACACACCTACACACACCTCAATACACTTACACACACCCTTCAACATACTAATGTAGTGGGTACAATGGAGAGAGGCAAGACCACTCAGCTCCACATGCTCCCGTACCGCATCAGTTAATCTCTACTCCAGCCCATGTCGTGCCCAAATCTTGACTTAACGCTTTCGTGACTGCTTCTTTCTTTGAACCTATCTACGTGACTTTACCGAAAGACCCAAAGAACATGTCGTGCCCGTTTAGGCCCGTCTATCCGGCCAAACAGAAGCTGCTTGGCCATGCGGTGGCTGGGCATGTGGGCTACATGACCCAGCCAACGCAGCCTTGCCTGCAGGGACTTTGTCCAGATCTTTCAAGGAATTGTGAGCTCCTCACACGATCCAGCCTGGTTAACCCCAGGATGGATCGTAGGCAGGACAGCCTAGATGTTTCTAACCGGCGCAGATATTCCATTAGGGGGGTTCACGTTTCACAAGATCGTAAGCAATGTCCCATGGCCCGACTTTCCCGCCTGTCGAGGTTCTTTCAGGCCACAGGGTTATTGGCCAATGTGTTGCGTTTGTCGTCTTGAATTGCGTTCGTGCGTCGCTGCCAACGCAGCTTCACCCAATAATCTGCAGCCCCAGAGACTCGGCCACGAGAGGGCGCCGCGTCACCGCCGTGCACCGCAGTGGCAGCAGCAGCAGCAGCGCCAGGCTCCTGCCACTGCGCTACACGGTCCTGTGCCGAAGCAGGCCCATATATCTACTCTCATCACCCAGGAATGTCTGTCCTTAACGCTCGTGACGTCACTCCACATCGACCAACCCCCTAATTAATATTCATGAGCAGGTGACGTCCTCCACATGGACACCCCCCCCCCCCATTCATAATAATTAGTGGGTGACGTCACTCCACATGGGGAGCCGAGGCGCCTCCTCCCCCCTCCTCGGCGTCAACTCACAACCCTCACGACAAAGGCAGAACAACCCTGACGTCACGCGATCTCCATAACGCAGTTGAGACATCAAAGTAAAAAGGACGCCATGATGAACAAGGGATGATAACCTGTAAATGAAATAGGTCCGTGTCACCGCGGCCTTACAGATTGCACACGAATGGATGCAATGGATATCACGTCGCGGTCTGCTTTGTCGCTTGCAAGTTTCACATTTACTGCAATACACCCGTCCTTGGACGGGCAAAAGGCTCGTCTAACAGAGTGGTTCCCTGTCAGTAACATCTGGCAGTTCACCAGTGTTGGTTCAAGCGAGCCTGACTGCTGATGAGACACTGAGAGATGAAGCCTGTTTCAGGGTGCTGTTTGTGCTGAGTTAATGTTGATGATGAGATGCACTCTGAGAAGGTTGTGCGGCTGAGAAGCACCAATCGCTTTATGTGCGTGGAGAAGTGGCGATGTGGAGGCTGTACAGCCTGGTTGTCTTGTTCCTTGCGTTGCAGCAGCAGCAGCAGCAGCTGTAGTTGTGCGTTCGTCCACTAGAGGGCATCACGTGCCTTGTGGAGAACCTGCAGTGCCCCTACATCCTATAGCCCTGACCCTATAGCCCTGTCCCTAACCTAATAGTGTTGTTGTCCTTCCCCGGCACTTCGGATTAGCACGATTGGCTATGTACGGTGCGAAAGAAGTTCAGCATACATCATGTTCATCTCAGGCCGCCTTCAATAGCTGCCCCCAGACATGAGTTATCATTTGTGGTCAAGTGGCTTCTGAAATATAAGCTAATACCTCATTGGATTTTACCTAATAAGATAACAAAAATTGCTTAGTAACCTTTTTACTGATTTGTTTACTTTTCCTATACCTTGCACTCCGATCGTATTTTTTGGATTGTTTGTTGCTGTAACGTTCAAACCCGCCCCTACTGGACATCTCTGAAAAAAGCTTTATAGCTCATCGGATTCCTCCAGTATGATTACATATTCAGATTTTGATTCTCATTTACATATCTAGGGCAGCTCGTGTTGGTAGTGAGCCCCGATGAAGGCCAGCAAGGCGCTCGAAGGGGACGGAGTGGTCACAACCGTGTCTGGTCCTCAGACCCACCCACCCAATCACTCAATCATTCAAATACGCAATTACCCACGGACATATTCACCCACTCACTAAATTACCCACTCAACCACTCACTCAACGACTCACCCACCCACTCACCCACTCACTCACCCACTCAAGTACTCACTTAGTCACCTACTCACCCACTCATTCAATGATTCACCGACTCATTCACTCGCTCACCCACCCACTCACCCATCCACTCACCCACCTACTAACTCACCCACCCGCTGACCCACCCACGCACCCACTCGCCCATTTACTAACTCACCCATCCGCTCACCCACCCACGAACCCACTCACCTCCCCACTCACCCACCACTCATTTACCCACTCATTAACCCACTCACCCATCCAACCACTCACTCAAATATCCACTAATTTACCCATTCACCCATCCAACCACTCAATTATACACTCACACACAGACTCACGAACTCACCCATTCACCCAATCACTCATTAAAAAATCCACTCACCCACGTTCTCATTCCCCACTCGCTCAATTACCCACTGACCCACCCAAGCACGAAACCATGTATCCACCTCCCTATTCATTGAATTACTCATTTAACCACTCATTCATTCAAACTAACTCACTGACCCGCCAACTCACTCATCCACCCACCTAATCATTTACCAACTTAACCACCCACTTACGCATTAACACATTCACACATCCACCAATCGACACACTGAATAACCCACTCATTCATCCACCTACCACACACCCACCCACTCACCCACCCACTCACTCACTCTCCCACTCACCCTCCCACTCACCCTCCCACTCACTCTCCTACTCACTCTGCCACTCACTCTCCCACTCACTTTCCCACTCACTCTCCCACCCACACCCACCCACTCACTCATCCACTAATTTACCCACCCACTCACCAACCCACCCACTCACCCACCCACCCACTCTCACTCACCCACCCACTCACGCACCTCCTCACCCACCCACTCACCCAATCACTCAATCATTCAAATACCCAATTACCCACGTACGTATTCACCCACTAATTCAATTACCCACTCAACTACTCACCCACTCACCCACTCAAGTACTCACTCGGTCACCTAATTACCCACTAATTCAATGATTCACCGACTCATTCACTCGCTCACCCACCCACTCACCCATCCACTCACCCATCCACTCACCCACCTACTCACCCACCTACTAACTTACCCACCTACTAACTCACCCACCCGCGTATCCACTTACTAACTCACCCATCCACTCACCCACCCGCCCACGCACGCACCCACCCACCCAATCACCTCCCCATTCACCCACCACTCATTTACCCACTCACCCATCCAACCACTCACTCAAATATCCACTAATTTACCCATTCACTCATCCAACCACTCAATTATCCCCTCACACACAGACTCACGAACTCACCCATTCACTCATTCAAAAATCCACTCACCCACGTACTCATTCCCCACTCGCTCAATTACCCACTGACCCACCCAAGCACCAAATCATGTAACCACCTCCCCATTCATTTAATTACCCATTTAACCACTCATTCATTTAAACTAACTCACTGACCCGCCCACTCACTCATCCACCCACCTAATCATTCACCAACCACCAACTTACTCATTAACACATTCACACATCCACCAATCTACACACTGAATTACCCACTCATCCATCCACCTACCACACACCCAGCCACCCACTCATTCACACACTGACCCACTCATTCAATTACCCATCCAACCATTCAACCGCCTAGCATCCAATTACCCACACACCGATGCACTCATTCATCCAGCACCTACCAACCCAACTTGCCACTCGATTTTGGTGTACCCAGTTGTACTGTTTGGCGGACAGAGGCAGGGGAACTTAAGATACTCGACCATTTTGGGACCTCCTTTGCCAGTACCAAAATATACTAATAGGGGTTTTCCCCTTTTTTCTGGCAACATTTGACTGCAAGTATTGTGGTTAATGTAAGCATGATGCCTTGCAAAAGGTGTCAGTTTTGTTGCCATAAAAAAGGGGAAAACCCCTATTAGTACTCGACCATTTGTTTCAACTGCTGTGCCAGAAGGTGGAACCAGCAATCTCTCTATTGCCAGTGAATTTTACGAGCCATTGCATCACAGCAGCCCCCTCCAGTATTTAATGTTTAACGAGGATCTCTCTCTCTCTCTGCGTGCACATCAGGGTAATATTTAATGAGGTGGTGTGGACGTCTCGCTGCTGCGTGATGGATGTGATGGCAGTGGGAAAGTGGGGCAATGGAACAGCGGGTCATTAGGGCAGAGTAGCACCAGCGCAGTGGACCAGCGGAGCATAGGGGCATTGAGGCAGTGGGGCAGAGGGGCAGTGGGGCCGTGGGCATTGGGGCAGCAGGACAGCGGAGCAGCTTGGCAGAGGGGCAGTGGGGCAGTCAGGGGGCGGATGTGTCAGACGAATCGCCTGATTATCTTTTCCCACCACTGCCTGTACACGTTCTGAAGAAGGGCCATTGCCTGAAACTTCTCTCATGACATAGTTGTCATTGTACCGCCGCACACACAGCCGGGACACTGCACACGAGCCAAGGCACATTTAACCAACCCAGGCAGCACTCACAATCAATGCAAAGTTACATTGTTTCCTCATAAGTTAATGTCATGACGTTTATAATAAAAACAACAATGATAAGTATTACATAATACATTGGATTGATCCTATCTCTGAACAGAGTTAGTCTGTTGGCAGCAGTCATTGTCCAGTCCAGTCCTGGCATCTGCTGCTCAGTTTCCTTCCCCGGCTGCGGTCCCAGTGGCACCGTCTTTCCGGGGGTGTGTGTGGTGCGTGTGGTGCGTGTGGTGCGTGTGGTGCGTGTGGTGCGTGTCACGGGGTGGGTGGGTAGATGGTGTGGTGCATGTGGTGATAGCGGTCATGGTAAGCGCCGCACCACCTCCATCACCCCAACTGTGCGGTCGACCGGTCGCAACAAAACAGCATCATGCTGCGGAGGAGCGCACGGATCGCGTTCGCCACACGAGCCAGGCCCTTTCGTTCCTGCACTACCACCTCCTCCTGTGTGTAGGTGTGAGTAAGGGTATAGAGGTGTGTGTGTAGGTGTTTAGGTGTATAGAGGTGTGTGTGTAGGTGTGTGTGAGTGTATAGAGGTGTGTGTAGGTGTTTAGGTGTATAGAAGTGTGTGTGTAGGTGTTTAGGTGTATAGAGGTGTGTGTAGGTGTGTGTAAGTGTATAGAGGTGTGTGTGTGTAGGTGTATAGAGGTGTGTGTGTGTTGGAAACATTTAGGCTGGCCTGCCTACGATCCATCCTGGGTTTAACAAGGCTGGATTGTGTGAGGAGCTCACAAATCCTTGAAAGATCTGGGCAAAGTCCCATCGGTGAGCTCCTCCGGTAGGCAAGGCTGCGTTGGCTGGGTCATGTAGCCCGCATGCCCAGCTACCGCATGCCTAAACAGCTTTTGTTCGGCCGGTTCGAGGGGGCTAAAACACGGGCTAGAGAAGAGATGGAGTGATGTGGTACAGGAGGACGTAGAGCTGAGTGGACTTGCCGATGACTGGTACCAGTAGTGTCAAGATCGGCCTCAGTGGAGGAGGCTCGTGAAGGACGCTACTGGGCAGTTGGAGGCAGTCGCCCTCCAACAACAACGGAGGGCGGAGGAGCGACACTCACAACAACGAGCGGAGCGCCGGATGGCTAAAGCACAGCAAGTTGGTACGGTAGGGGGCACAGGTGGTGCATCAGCCAGTCATCTCGGTCATCTTGGTCAGTCGACCCGTGGCACCTGCTGGGTCTGCCCCGTGACCTCCTGCCAGCGGGCGTTCGACACTTCACGTGGCCTCAAGGTGCACTTGGCCTGGCACAAGCGTCGTGGTGACGTCACCGCCACTTAGTGGCGAATGGCGGTTGTTGTTGCATAGGTGTGTATGTGTAGGTGTGTAAGTGTGTAGAGGTGTGTGTGTGTAGGTGTGTGTAAGTGTATAGAGGTGTGTGTGTAGGTGTGTGTAAGTGTATAGAGGTGTGTGTAGGTGTGTGTGAGTGTATAGAGGTGTGTGTAGGTGTGTGTAAGTGTATAGAGGTGTGTGTGTAGGTGTAAGTGTATAGAGGTGTGTGTGTGTAGGTGTGTAAGTGTGTAGAGGTGTGTGTGTAGGTGTGTGTAAGTGTGTATAGGTGTGTGTGTGTAAGTGTACGGAGGTGTTCGGGGAGTAACCCTGGCAGCGTAACGCTGCTGACGTCTCGTGCTGCCGCCTGTACCGCGCCTTGTCCACCAGAGGGCATCGCCTACCCACGGGTTGTGTGGCGTCAGGGTGAGAAGTGGAGGGTGGGGGGAGGGGTCCGGGGATGGGGGGGCTGCTGCTGCAGCGCTCAGCAAGGGGTCGTGCTTGGTGCACCACTGCCAATTCTTTATTGCATCGATCTATCTCATTCTTTGTCTCTACTTTTATTTCCTTGCGCCCGAGTATGCACCGCTACTTGTGGTACCCTCTCTGTACTCATTGGAGAGCCACGTCCAAACCACTAAATCTTCTTGTTTCTTGTGTGAAGCCCTCTCCAATATTTTATTTGATTTCTGCAAAAGGGCTGCTGCCATGACTGTGGAATGGTTGTCACGATTGACTTAAAATGTCGCGGTTCGATCTCCCAGCCTGGCCTTGAAAACATTGACCAGGATTCTTACAATTCCCTGTTTTTGTCCACCCACAGTCCATCGGTGGGTCGAGTGCAGTGGGCTAAATGGCGAGTACTCCCACCTCTTTCAAGACGTATGGTCAGTGTGGAAAAGTTGGCCAAAAAATACCCACCGGATCAGCACTCTAGACCTCCCTCTAGTGGGGGTTCTTTCACCAGCAGTTGCATGAGCAAGTAATTGCAGGGCTGCACCATTAACCTCACGTGTACAACAATCATCTGGTTTCCGTGCATTTCAGAACTCCTTGATCCAGACCCCAGCATCCCAGTGGTGCAGGCTCAGTGCTCTACATCGGTGTTACCATTGCGCCGTTGCATCTCTGCAACCACGTGCCACCCGTTGCCGCGTGTAACGTCGCTGCACCCTGTGCACCGCACGTGTCAACAGCCCCTGCCGCTGCTCCGCCGGGACACCGGCTTGATCCTGACGATGTCTCAGGAGCAGGCCGCCTGCCTCCTGGCCAACGCCTTCTTCTGCACGTTCCCCCGGAGCAACGCCACCGGGACCCGGAGCGAGGACTCTGCCTGCCCCGACATCAACGTCAACAGGTGCAGCAGCAGCAGCAGCCCATCACTGTGCATTACACACCGAACACCCTGTGTCATGCAATACACACACACAGATGCCATGCTCTTTCTATGTAGAGTATTTCTTGCTGTATATGTAGCGTCGGAAATGCAAAGCACACACCACACTGTATGCTTACCTGTAGTTGCAGGCACGAGTCTGCAGGGGGTGCCACCCTGAGTTAGAGAGAGAACCGGGACCGTTGAGAGGCCGAGTCCCCCCCCCCCCGACCCCAGGTGAGGGGTTGGGGGGTTATTCCAGAGCCACCTGGAAGGTTCCAGAAAGGGGGCAGTACCGGGGGTGGAGAGTCCCCGAGGTGGGTAAAAAAGACGGACCCCAGGACGGCCCGAGGCAGTGCTCTGAAGACGAAGAATGAAGACCGGCTAGGCAAGGACCCTGGGACCCTGGGACCCGGGACCCGACGTCCTTTAATGGGCCGGGGCCGAGCACGGACCAGTGGTCGAGACCCGCACCTTGGCTGGGTCGGGTCAGCATAGCCTCCCCTAGGCCACCCTTAGTCGGAGGACTCAGAGCCCGTAGCCCCAGTGATAGGGCACGTTAGCCCGGAGGCCATACCTCCCCAAGTAGTGGGAGTAAAATGGGCTTCTGTTATAAGATTTAAATAAACCGTGTTGCCTCTAAGCTACGTCTCCAGTCTCCGTGGGAACCCACTACATATACACAAGAAATGCTGTTCTACACATAACAGCCATGCCATGTTTCAGTTCAAAGTAACGCTGCAGTACGTGCACAGGCTATGCTCCTTTACACATACTCTGTATTATACGGCACACACTTTCATGGTGCTGTGTACACGGTATATGATGCGTTACACATAGGCCATGCTGTATTATAAACTCCGTTCAAAGTATCAGTTTATCCGTAGCCAATGCCACTGTACAAAGACAAAAATCCCCCTCATAGCCTTAACAGATTTTTGAGGCAAGTGGTGTTAGTGAGCACCTAATGAGGACTGGCACAGTACACAGGGGAGTGGGTGGCCAACACCATGCCCAGCCGCATTTGTCTCCCTCGTGGTGATGTGTACACACTGCATCAGGTACTCATTTGAGGTTGAGTCGACCATGGGGAGGCCCAGGACCGGTTCAGATATTTCCCACTGTTATACCGGTAGGAACAACAGGTTCCACACTGCCCACCAGGGATTATTTGTCTGTCGTGCATATGGGGAGGGGAGGGTGGGGGTGGGAGGGGTGGGGCTGGGTGGAGAGGGGAGGGTGGGGAGGGGCTGGGGGAGGGGAGGGTGGGGAGGGGCTGGGGGAGGAGGGGAGGGGCTGGATGGGGAGGGTGGGGCTGGGTGGGGGGTGGGAGGGGTGGGGCTGGGTGGGGAGGGGCTGGTCACCCCGTGGTGCCCTTATAAAACTCAACGTTTAACCTACACACTACACTATACACGACACGATAAACTACACCAGGGGTCCTCAAACTACGGCCCGCGGGCCACATGCGGCCCACCGAGGACATTTATCCGGCCCATGGTCACTAATTGGGCTGCGGTGGTGGGCACTCATTGGGCTGCGGTGGCGAGCACTGATTTGGCTGCGCTGGCGAGCACTGATTGAGCTGCGGCGGTGAGCACTGATTGAGCTGCGGCGGTGGGCACTCATTGGGCTGCGCTGGTGAATGGTTCAATGGGCCAATTGACTGGACTTGCCCCCCAGGCCTAAGGCTGCCAGCCCTCCCCTGGCTGTACTTGACTGGCTCTCCCTCCCTCAGCTCACTCACTTGCCCCTCGGCTCCACTCCCAGTGATATTCCTGTGTGCTGAGTAAATGATAGAGGGGTAATAACAGAGTGATCTCTGATCTCTGGAGGGGCTGCCTGCTGTTTTCCCGTGCTGGTCAGTGACAGACAGCCGAGGAGTAGGAAACCCAATTTAAATGACAGTAAGTGCATTTATATTCTGATTGCTATTCAGTTGTATGAGGTTATATGTTGTATGTTGTGTAAGCCCCGGTTCATACTGTTGCGATCTCTGAGCAGTGCGAGTTCAGCCATATGCTTGTATGGCTGAACTTGCATTAGATTCGGAAGAAAAAAGGCACATGTGCCTTCTTTTTTCCTGCAGTGGAATCGGATCGCATGGGTCTTCTCCCCCATGCGATCAGATTCCTATGCGAGTTCGCAGATCGCACTGCGATCTGTGAACAAAACTGCAGGTGTAATTAACTTTTTAATGGCACCCGCACCAGTGTGAGCCTGGGGTAAAAGCGGAGTTCCCCCAATCAGACAGCATTGATGGGCAGTGCAGTCTGTATGTCTCTGTGTGGGCAAAGTTATTGCTGGTATATTGTTTTTGTAGCGCTGTATATGTATATTGGTATTTTACTAATAGCAATTTTGACTCCCTTGGAAACAATGATGTCAAGAAAGAGAAAAATTGACTCGGAGTGTAGGATATTCAAAGAACAGTGGACTTATGATTACTTTTTCATGCAGTACAAGGAAAGAGCTGTGTGTCTGATATGCCAGAACATAGTGTCTGTGTTCAAAGAATACAATTTACGTCGACACTATGAAACTCAACATAAAGATAAATATGATTGGTCGGAGAAGTGAAAAAAGATAAAATATTAAAACTGAAAAATACACACTACAATGACAATAGTTTAAAGTTTAAACTATTGTCATTGTAGTGTGTATTTAATGTGGCGCTGCACTCTGATGTTGTAGGAGAAAACATGTATTAAAAAGTCTATTTAATTAAGTAGAACGTGTTGTCTATATTTATTTAAAGTTGCGCATTTTGATGTGACGTCACATTTATCAACCCCCCCCCCCCCAATCGTCACACATGTCTGACCCCCCCCCCCAGGTGCGTGACGTCATTTATGGACGGCCCCCGAGTCCCCTGCCTCTGAGAGTTCCCAGCGGCTTGAACAAAAAACCTTCAACCTCGACAGACAACGCGAGACCACCACCACCTCTGCCACCGCTTCCTGTCAGCACTGTACTGGCCTGCGTGCGGAACTTCTTCCGCACCGTACGTAGCTAGTCCGAGGTGCTAATTTAGGATCCCTCTCCAACTTCCACCTCTTCACTGCCCCCCCCCCCCCTAGGGCAAACGTTGACAGCGGGCACGGGCTACGGAGCATGGATCCCGTGCAGGAGAAATGTCGAATGTGCGTGGGGAGCGTCAGCGCAGCACGCGGACACGGCGAGTCCAAGGTGCACGCACACCACAGGCGGCGCAGGCGAGACCCCAGCAAGTCTGGACTTGCGCGAGAAAAATAATAAAATTATCATCTAAATCACTCAACACGAATTGGTTAACGCTTGTCACTGATAATCCAGAGTGACGCCTCACGTGTCGCGTGTCGCTTGTTGTTGTGTTTGTTACCCGGGCATGGCAGCTGCGCGTATTGCGCGTCGTGTTGTGTGTGTGTTAGTCTGTAAGTTCGTTGTGAATGTTGTGGATTTGCTCTCCAGCACACAACCGATTAGTGCGGTGCTCGTCACGAATTGGCCACGTTCTGTTTACGTGACAAACCCCTTCCTAGTTGGCTGTGTCGGGTGGTGGCGGGTTTAACGACACATTTATATTTACGCGATTTAACCCAAAACACGTCTAGTATGTAACTGTGTCTGTATGTTGTATGTATCTGTGTATGTATCTATGTACCCGTGTATGTATGTTGTATGTATATTGTATGTATGTAACTGTGTGTGTAACTATGTATGTTGTATGTATGTATCTGTGTATGTATCTGTGTGCGTAAGTTGAACTTCTTCCGCACCGTACGTGGCCACGCGTGGTGATCGCGGGCGAGGCCGAGCGACGCGAGAGGGGTGAGGGGGGGGCAGCTGCGGGTCGCCCCCCCCGCGCCCTGGGGGCTCCGTCACCGCCGCCATGGGGGCTCCGCGCGGGGGCGCCAGGAGGAGGAGGCGCCGCGTGATGCACAAGTCGCCGCGTGGCCCCGCGGTGAGCGCCGGGAAGGGCCGTCACCTGACAGTGGCGCCTACGCACGAACCTCCAGCTCACCAGGGGCCATGTCACCGCCGTCTCTCGCCTCCACCGCCTCCACCGCCGCCGCCGATATTAACGCGGCAGTGACGAGTCAGACCGCGGCAGTCATCGCAAGGGACGATTCGGACATCCCCCACGCGAGCTCGGCACGAGATCCGTCTTCGTCGTGGTCATCCTGCACGTGGTGCCGAGGGGCTGCTGCTGCTGCTGCTGCTGGGAGCGCGTCGCGTGCAGGTGCCCGCGTGAGCTCGCCCGGGGGGAGTTGTCGGCACGACGACCCGAGCCGCAGCCCGAGCCGAGCGGTGACAATGGGTCTCCTTGCGTCGCGAGTGGCGTCGCTGCTGGACGGAATGTTCACTCAGCAAGCGCGCGTGCTGCTGCTGGGTTTGGACGCGGCCGGGAAAACCAGCATCCTGTACAAGCTCAAGCTCGACGAATCCGTGGTGACCATCCCGACCATCGGCTTCAACGTGGAGACCGTGCAGCCCATCAGGAACGTCACCTTCACCGTGTGGGACGTGGGCGGCCAGCAGAAGATCCGCGCTCTCTGGAGGCACTACTTCCAGAACACGGACGGGCTCCTCTTCGTGCTGGACAGCGCGGACCGGGAGCGCTTCCCGGAGGCTCTCAAGGAGCTGGACGCCATCCTGGACAGCCCCGAGATGACGCGGGTGCCCTTCGTGCTCTTCGCCAACAAGCAGGACCTCCCGCGGGCAGCGGCCACCGCGGAGGTGGCGGAGGCGATGAAGGCGGTGAAGACGCGGCACGGGCGCGAGTGGCTGGTGCAGGGCTGCTGCGCCCGCACCGGAGAGGGCCTCCTGGAGGGCGTGGGGCAGCTCTCCCGCTTCATCAGCAACTCCAGAGCCTCCTCGGGGACAAAGTGAGCTCGGCTCGGCAGCAGCAGCAGCAGCGGCGGCGGTGTCACTCCAAGGCGGCGTCTCTCGTGCACGTGGGGGGGGGGGGGGGGGCTTCGAGTTGTGTCCACTGGTCGAAACTTCACTCGAGCGAACGCCGTCATTCAAACCAACAGCTCGCTGTGTGTGCCTCTGCATGTGTGGATGTCTCTTGGTGTGCTGTTGCTCTGGTTGTCCCTCTGGGCTGCCCAGAAATATCTTTCCATGTGTGTCTTCTCTGTGTATGTACCTCGTGTCTGTTCACGAGTCCCTGTCCTCTGTTTTTACGTTGGCATGTTCAGCCCAGATGATGAACACGAGAGATGTATCAGTCTTTTGAAATACGTGGTCAACCAGGTGAGTGTCTAACTGTGTTGATGGCCGACTGGTTTGCATCACGTGATTGTTTCTAAGGTCTGTTGAGTTTCTCGTCTCCCATCTTCTTGTTGCATTTGCTTACGTGTAGTTCGCCGTTCTCTATGTGCTATGTACGTGATGTCCCCCTGTGTGTTCCCTCTTTCTATGTTTCACCCCATTTTCACCTGATGATGAGCGCTTGTGTTGCGTTCGAAACGTCGTGATTTATTTAAATGTAATTTATTTAAATTTTATTTTATTTCTACATACGTGTCTTTACCGGAAAAAAAACAATGAGTAAAACAGCTTGTTGTGAAAGACCCAATGCAGAAGATCGCTGGGTTTGGTCTTCCACGAAGCTGCTCACGGTCCACCCTAAACCGCAACCACTGCACAAAACACGGCAGTAGATGCGGATACCCTGATGCACAAACGTTAAATTAGAAACTCTCCAGGAGCCTGCGACTGTGGCCATCCAGAACAGACCGTGCAACGTGTAACGGCGCAATGCCCGGTCCACAAACACGACGGAGACGTCACAGCGAGACACTCACTACCACTGCTTCTCACGCGGTGATCTTGGCTTGCCCACCTGGATGTGACTTCATAGTCGTCTGCTGTGCACCTGCATCAGCAGCCACACGAACGAAGCAGCAGCAGAAGAGAACGCGGTCGCGTCCACGTGCACGCGCCACGCGATTGCGCGTGCCTCTCGCTGCGAGTGAACCTCCGCATCGTCGTCAACTGCGGACTGCAGGTTCACATTCGACGTCGGCTGTCGCTCTGTGATTCCACACTGGGGGGCAAACGCCTCCCCCGAGTTGATTCCGTTGCGCGCTTTCCTTGCAGCCGTCGCGTCGCGGCCTCCGGATGCTTTGGGTTCATCTCGCCATCTCTATGGGTCAACTTTGACCGCTCGTGGTTTAGATATATATATGTGAATGGCATCTGTAAATTAAAAGCGGCACAATCTCTGCAAGTTATTTTTCATTGAAGGCACTTTAATGGCTCGTCTCATTTTCAGAAATACTTTTATAGACCAATAACATTTCCGAACATCTGGAGATAATTGTAGGATATATTTTTCCCGTCTGTCATACAATGAGATTGTTTGACCCTAATGGTTAAATTCATCAACTTACTCAATTTCCGTGCCCTTTGCGTTCACATGTTCTCTTAAACTGTCGTCAATTTACTTGTTTCTGGCTTTGCACTGCTCCATAAAATCTGTAATAAATTTTGAAACCTATTTTCGTGATAAATAATAAACTAGACAATGTAATCAGCGCAATGTAAATGTTTTAAATGTTTATGGTTCATATTCTCTCTGATTTCGTTACCCCGATGGTGATACGGGCGTTACCTTCACTGTTCGTGTCCTTCAGAGTGACAGATTGTTTACACTCCTCGTTGTCTTACACTCGCTAACTACGGATGGTGTACAGGACATGTAATGGAATGCCTTGTGGTATAAATCTATGACAGCTTGATCAATGTATTTGCCGTACGCATTGTACTTGTCTGTTATTTGATTGAAGGTGGCCTGATGTTGATAATGATTTCATGAATTCTGTTTTCTTCGTCGGTTTGTTGTTGTCTAATGTATCACATTTTTAGTGGATAATGTTGATGAATATTTTGTAGATGCACGAACCGAGGCTGATAGTCGTATGATTATTAAGATCCAATCGTCACGTTTGTGCAATAAATAGTTTGGGATCAGACAGTGTCGTTACCGTTAAATGTTCTCGGATTGTGCGACCTGATTTACATCTTGCTTCAAGCAGTTCTTCTTGACTCGAGTTTAAGATTGTTGCCCAAGTTTTCATCTTCGGACGATCGCACGATTTAACGTGCCTATTAACGATGTAAAAGTATCCCTAGACGCAGCTGATGATACAACTACTGGCTCCACAGAAGCAAATGAAACGTGTTACTGCATTTTAGAGCCTTAACATTCACCACTTATCATCAGCGCCTCCAGCCTACCACTGTCGAAGATATGGGGATGAGGCACCAGTAGCCGTCCTGCAAACCTCAAGGGTCAGAATCAGAACCTTTATTCATACCGGAGGAATCCGATGAGCTATAAAGCTCTTTTTCACAGGTGTCCAGTAGAGACACGGGGTCAGAACGTTACAACAAACAATACAAAAACACGAAAGGAGTGGAAAAGATAGGAAAGAGGAAAAAAATATATTTAAACATAAATATACAAATAAAACTAAACGTGTGTTTTTATTTTCCAGATAAGGCCCACTGAACTATATATATTCTTTTTAAGAAGCGACCCGGCCACAAATTTTAGCTCAACGAAGCGGCTTATCACGTGGAAATTTATAATAGCAAAGTAATATAAATAATCTAAACGCTTGAAAGTTGATTCTAAATGTGGAGTGAATCCCGGAGGACAATCCACAAGACCACGGGGAGAGAGAGAGACATTCACACTCCAACTATACAACAAACGTCAGGGTGAGGATCGAACCCAAGCCCTCCTGTATACCAGGCGAGGTAGTTAACATCTCGCCACCGTGGCGCTGTCCACACACGGCAGGCCGAGTCCAGTGACTCTGCAAGAAAGAGACGTCACCATCTGCGGGTCACCCAATGTGTGTTGCCGGAGCAAGGTCTCCTCGCTCTCGGGAGTCCAATGGGGTCTGTCACCTATCCTGAAGCCTCACATATCAGAACGACCGCGAACTGTTCTACATTGTGCAGTGTTTGTGGGATCTGAAGAAGGTGGTTGCGATGGTGACGGTGAAACCACTCCGGTTCTCGTCGTCTTGCTGGTAGGGTTCAACATCAGGGGAATCCGCCATCTCATTTCAGTTTCTGCCGCAACAGCCCCGGCTCGTTCTGTGATCTTTACCCGTCAGAATGACTGCGATTCCCTTCGTTTTGGTCTCCCTGCCTCTGCCCTCACTCCCCTGCAACAAATTCAAAAGGCTTCAGTTGATTATCTTTAATTCTCACACTTCCCCTCTCCACTGGCTTCCCGTTCACTCCACCGCTGTATTTTCAAATACCTCACGCTCGACTTTAAATCTCTTCATGGCCTTGTCCCACCTCATCTCGCCTCTCTCATCTTCCATAAACCTCCTCGCATCCTCTTCGTTACCTTTCTTCTCTCTATCTCTATCCCTCCTCCCTGGCCCAATTCCGTTTTCAATTCTTCTCCCTCATTGCACATCTCCACTGGAAAAGAAGTCCTCTACATTGAGCAGCCCTGCTACCCCAAGTCTCAACACTGCCTATAGACTCAACATTGCCCACAGACTCAACACTGCCCACAGACTCAACACTGCCCATAGACTCAACATTGCCCACAGACTCAACATTGGCTATTGACTCAACACTGCCCATAGACTTATCACTGCCCGTAGAATCAACATTGCACCATAGACTCAACACTGCCCATAGACTCAACATTGCCCACAGACTCAACACTGCCTATAGACTGATCACTACCCGTAGAATCAACATTGCACCATAGACTCAACACTGCCCATAGACTTTCGCGACCAATGTTATTCATAATCAACGTTTTTGGGTTTAGATCGCGTTTATTTATAAATGTGTCGTAACCCTCCACCACCCGACACGGCCAATCAGTAAAAATGTGTCACGTTGACAAAGACAAATAGTTTACTGCTTTAGCCCACCGGTGTGTTGAAGCCACAACATTTACAATTTGAGTACGACGTTTCGCTGGTAATTGCAACCAGCATCATCGGGCAATTCGCCAGAATGGTTCTGGCGAACATTGCCCACAGACTCAACACTGCCCACAGACTCAACATATTTAGGCTCGCTGGTCTCGTCATGAAACTGCAATGAAAAAGCACCAGGGGAGGTAGCCATCACATTTGCCTCACTGAGGGGGATGCGTCTAACACGCCCCCCTCCGTGAGGCCACGTCCCCCTCAGTGTGTGAATCTGGCTCTGACACAAGCCAGTGCCTCTCCAGCCATTGACCTCACCACACGTCACTGCAAACCACCCACCCATCTCCTCACTCAACCACCCACCCAGTCGATCATCCACCCACTAACACGCACCCACCCAACAACTCACTAACCCACCCAGCACTCACTCACCGAGCCAGTCAATCTCTAACTCAACTACAATTCACCCAGTCACTAACCCACTCACTCAATTTATAACCCACCCACTACCCACATAACCTGCTACCCACACACTCACTCATCCACAAATCCACTCAACCCCTCACTCATCCATCCACTCACATACTCACCCAGCCACTCACCTACTCACCCAGTCACATACACATCCACTCACCATGCCACCCACTCAATTTCTAACCCACCCACTCGCCCAACCACTCCCTCAGCAACTCACCCACTAACCACGTAATTATTCACCCACCCACCCATCACTCAACCACCCAATAATTCAACCACCAAAACATTCAACCACCCACTAACTCAACCACCCACTACCACCCACTAACTCAACCACCGAGCCACTCACACTCACCCACTCACCCACCCACCCACTCACCCGCCCACTCACCAACACACTAAACTAAATCTAAATTGTGGTTTTTAACCAGGTAAGGCCGATAGAGCTAACATCTTTTTCAGAAATGACCTGGTTAAAAATTATAGGTCAACGAAGTGGCTTATGACATGTATTGCAGCCAAATCCTATAAATGCTTGTTGATTTTAAATGTGGAGGGAAATATACAGGTGTCAGGGTCGGGATCAAACCCACAACCTTCTGCACACCAGGCGAGGTAGTTAACATCTCGCCACCGTGGCACCCCACTGTCTGACTCTCCCACGCACTAACCCACACACTCACCCACTCATTCAATCACCCACTCACTCAACTACTGAGCCATTCATACACTGACCCACTTACTAAGCCACCCACTCAATCACTAACCCACACTCATGCACCCAGCCACTCACTCACTCAGCGACTCACCTACGACGCATCAACCCATCCACTCACTCATCCACCCACGCACCCACCCACTCACGCACGCACCCACTCATCCACACAATAAACGAATATTTAATTGGTTTTCATTTTACTGGGTAAGGCCCTGATCTACAGATCTTTGTTGGAAGCCACCTCAGCACAAATGACAGTTCAATTAAGTGGCTTTTCACGTAGAATGTTATTGTAACCAAATTATATAAATGCATGTTCAAATGTGGAGGGACAACCTGGAGAAAATTCCACGCGACCACGGGGAGAACATAGAAACTCCAAATATCCAAGCGGAAGGGCTGGGATAAAATCACCCACAATCTCTAACACACTCACTCACCTACTTCCTCAATCACTGACCCACACTCACAGACCCACCCAGTTAATCACCCACTCTATGTGTAGTCCTTAGCTCTTCTGGTAATGTGAGATATTCTTCCTCCCAGCAGTATTTTACCAGGTAAGGCCCACTGAGCTATAAAGATTGTTTTCAGAAGCATCCTCGCCACAAATGATAGTTCAACAAAGTCACTGTAAACATTTATTGCACCCAATTCCTGTTATTACATGTTTCTAAATGTGGAGTGAAATATACAGCCGTCAGGGTCGGGATCGAACCCACAACATTCTGTATAGCAGGCGAGGTAGTTAACATCTTGTCACCGTGGCGCTCAATTCTTTGACTCACCCACTCAACTACTAAAGCCACCTACTAACCGACTCACAAACCCACTCACCCTGCCACGCACTCAATTTCTAACCCACTCACTAAACCACTCATCCACGCACCCACCTACACATGCACTCACCAACTCACTCACCCAACAACCCACCCACCAACTCACCCACCCACTCACTGACCAACTCACGCACCAACCCACCCACTCACACTGTGACCTACTCCATATCTAACCCAACAACTCACTCACCCAGCCCCTCACCTACTAACCTAACCACCCACCAACTCACTCACCCACCCACGCACTCAACCACCCACTCACCCAACTGTAAACAAATTTTTTTTTACAAGGTAAGGCCCACAGAGCTATACAGATCTTATTCAGAAGCAACGTGGCCACAAAAAACCCAGAGGTCTCGGAGAAAAATCCATGAACCACGAGGAGAACATGCATCTCCAAATATACAGGCATCAAGATCGAGACCGAACCCATAACCTCCTGTACAAAAGGTAAGGTAGTTAACATCTCGCCACCATGGGGCTCCACTCTCTGACTCGCAGCCACCCACTCACCTACCCATTCAGCCACATACCCATTCAGCCACATACCCACTCACCTACCCATTCAGCCACATACCCATTCAGCCACATACCATTCAGCCACATACCCATTCAGCCACATACCCCACTCAACCTACCCCATTCAGCCACCCATACACACGCCACATACCCATTCAGCCACATACCCAGTCAGCCACATACCCACTCACCTACCCACTCAGCCACATACCCATTCAGCCACATACCCACTCACCTACCCAATCAGCCACATACCCATTCAGCCACATACCCACTCAGCCACATACCCACTCAGCCACATACCCACTCAGCCACATACCCACTCAGCCACATACCCACTCAGCCACATACCCACTCAGCCACATACCCACTCAGCCCACATACCCCACCTCAGCCACATACCCACCTCAGCCACATACCCACTCAGCCACCTAACCCACTCAGCCACATACCCATTCAGCCACATACCATTCAGCCACATACCCATTCAGCCACATACCCATTCAGCCACATACCCATTCAGCCACATACCCACTCAAAGACCCACACACCTTGCTAACCACTTACCTACGCACCCACCTACACACCCTCTCACTGACTCACTCACTCAACAATTCATTCACCCATCCACTCACCATTTCACTCCCCCAATCGTACACCCACCCATCCACCCACTCCATCTCTAACTCACACACTCACCAGTCCACCCACTCACCCAGCCACTTACCTACTCACCTACTCACCCTGCCACCTACTCGACCTGCAACAGACCTACCTACCCAACGAGCCACCTACCCCCTAAACTAAACTACTTTTTAAATCCTTTATATTAAGTTCGCGTGCTTGCTTGCTTGCTTAGGACCGTGCAAATCTTTCGGTCGTTTTTTAACCCACTTCCCGTGATCCAATCGAGCTGACATTTTCCACACAGACTCGTTGTGCCAGACAATTATTGTTCGTGAGAAAAAATTCCCAAAATTTTACACTTTTTAGGCAAAAAAAATTTATTTTACATATATTCAAATAGAACGCATTCATGTCTTTGGCTGAACATCACAGTGCAAGAGCCCAGAGCGTAACCCCTCCACAGGCCGTGGCGGAGTAGCGCAGTTGGTAGCGCCCTCGCTTCCCATGCCAAAGGTCGCGGGATCGATCCCCGCGTCCTCCACAGGCGAATATATTTTTTAATCCTTTATATTAAGCTCGCTTGCTTGCTTAGGACCGTGCAAATCTTTCGCTCGTTTTTTAACCCACTTCCCGTGATCCAATCGAGCTGACATTTTCCACACAGACTCGTTGTGTGTGACAATTAATTTTCGTGAAATTTTTTTTCCAAAATTTTACACTGTTTAGGGAAAACAAATTAAATATTTAATTACCAATTGCTTAATACTGGCAGACAATCATCTGACCCATAGATTGCAGCCATCTCAAGCCAGAGGACGAGAGAACTCTAGCCGCCACGCATATAAAGGATTTAGAGTGAAAAACTTTGTTTTTACGGGTTTACTTGTTATTTCACCAGGTAAGGCCCATTGAGCTATATAGATCCTTTTCAGAATAGACCTGTGAACAAATTATAGATAAACGAAGTGGCTTATCACATAGACATTTATTGCAGCCAAATCCTCTAAACGCATGTTGATTCTAAATGCAGAGGGGAAAACCCGGAGGACCTGTAAGCAAAATCCACGCGACCATGTGTAGAACATGCAAACTCCAAATATACAGGCGACAGGGTCAGGATCGAATCCACAATCTCCTGTATACCAGGCGAGGCAGTGCATGTCTCACCACCTTGGCGCCTCACTCTCTGACTCACCCATCCAATCACTCACACGCTAACGTACCCACTCAACCTCCCACATCAACTCACCCACCCACTCGCTGACCCCACTCAGTCAACAACTCACCCACCCAACCACTCACTCCGTTAACCACTTTCTCACCCACCCACTCACCCTACGACCACTCACCAAGCTACACACTCACCTACCAACACACCCATTCACTCACTTGCTCACCCACCCACTTACTCACCCAACCACTAACTGACCAACTCACCCACCCACAAACTCACGAACAAAAAACACACCCACTCAACCCATCGCTCACCCAACCCCTCACTCACCCACTTATTGAATCACCCACCCAATACTCCCTCACCGAGCCACTCAATCTCTAACCCACCCACTCACCCAACCACCCACTCACCCAACCACCCACTCAATCTCTAAACCACACACAAACCCTGCTACTGACTCAATCTCTTAACCAAAGCTCACAAACCCACCCATCCACTCACTCACCCAGTGACTAACCCACTCACTCGATTTCTAACCCACCCATTCACGCACTACCCACCTAACCTCCTACCCACACACACTCACCCACCCACACATCCATGCACCCACACACTCACCCACTCACTCAACCATCCACTCACTAACTCACCCAGCCGTGCACCTACTCACTCACCCACTTTCAGATCCACTCACCCTGCCACCTACTCAATTTATAACCCACCTACTCACCCACCCACCCAGCCAACCACCCGCCTACTCCCTCAGCCACTCAGCCACTCACCCACTACCACCGTAATTACTGACCCACCCACTAATTTAATCACCTACTAACGTAACAACCCACAAACTCAACCACTGAGTTACTCGAACTTACCCACTCACCAAGCCACCCACTAAATCTCAAACCCACACTGATGCACTCACCCACCCGCCCACTCAACAACACCCTTAACTAAATAAAAAAAAAATTCCCCAGGTAAGGCCCACTGAGCTATATAGATTGTTTTGAGAAGCAGGGTTTGGATCGAACCTACGAACTTAAAAATACCAGGCAAGATAGTTAACAATTTGCCAACATGGCACTCCACTCTCTGACTCTCCCACCCACGATAACACACACTCAAACACCCACCCACTAACTCAACCATCCATTCATTCAACCACCGAGCCAAGCACACACTCACCCACTTACCAAGCCACCCACTCAATCTATAGCCCACACTCACTCACCCAGCCACTGACCTACTACCAATCAAACTATTCTTAGGTTTTTTCGGTAAAGTCACGTGGGTAAAAAAATGTAAATTAATAAAAGTAAAATAAAACACCCATCAAACATCGCACTCACTCATCCACTCACCCACCCAGCCACTCCTCTGCACACTAAATGAAAATTACGCTTTTTTATTTTACCAGGTAAGGCACTCGGCTATATAGATGTTTTTCAAAAACCATTTGACCACAAATATTCAACTCAATTAGGTGGCTTTTCACGTATAAAGTTATAGCAGCCAAATTCTATAATTGCATGTTTTTAAATGTGGAGGGAGAACCCGGAGCACCTGGAGAAAATTCCACGCGACCATGCGGAGAACATGCAAATATACAGGTGTCAGGGTCGGGATCGACCTCACGACCTCCTGTATAAAAGGCGAGGTAGTTAACAGCTCGCCACCACGGCACTCCACCCACTCACCCATTCAAACACCCACCAACCCACTCACAAACCCACTCACCCTGCCACCCACTCAATCTTTAATCCACTCACTCAACAATTTACTCACCCACTCACCTATTCAACTATTCACACCCCCACTCACACACCCACCCATTCACCCACTCAACCTCTACCCTACCCACCAACGCACTCCACAACCCACCTACCCACTCACCCACCCAATAAACTAAACCATCTTTTTTATTTTACCAGATAAGGCTCAGAACTATATTTATATTTTTCAGAAGTGACCTGGTTATCTGATTATCACGGAGACATTTATTGCAGCCAAATCCTCTAAATGCATGTTGATCTTAAATCTGGAGAGAAAACCTGGAGGACCCGGAGAAAAATCCACACGACCACGGGGAGAACATGCCAACTCCAAATATACAGGTGGAAGGGATGGGATCGAATTCACAAACTCCTGTATACTAGGTGAGGTAGTTAACATCTCATCACCGTGGTGCCCCACTCTTTGACTCACCCACCCACCCAATCACACACTAACAACTCACCTGCTCAACCTTCGATATTCACTCACCCACCCACTAACTGACCCACCCAACAATCTACTTACCCACCCACTAACCTATTCACTCAACTCCTCACTCACCACTCCCCCACACAATCACGCACTGACCTACCCACTAACTCACTCAGTCAGTCACTAATTCACCCCTCACTCAACCATCCACCCACTCATGCTACCATCCACTCACTTACTTATCCAGGCACTCACCTACTCACCCATTCTCACCCACACAATCACCTAGTTACCCACCCACTCAATCTCTAACCCACCAATTTACTCATCCACTCACCAACCCACCTCTCAGCCACTCCCTCACCCACTCACTCACTTCAAACTATTCACTCACTCACCCACCCACTAATTCACACAATCACCCACCACCCACTCAATCTCTAACACACTCACGCACCCACTCACCCACCGACTCACCCATTGACTCACCCACCAACTCACTCACAGACCCACCCAGTTAATCACCCACTCTATGTGTAGTCCTCACCTCTTCCAGTATTGTGAGATATTCTTCCTCCCAGCGGTATCTTCACGACAACGCCCTGGGGGGTGGGCAAGCCTCTCAACGAGTCGGGCGAGCAGGGCAACAGCCTGGTCATGTTGGGTTCATAGCGCAGTGCGGCACACGCATACACACAAGCAGAACACACACATATTAACACAATAACAACAGTGGGAGCCACTCACGCGATAGGGATGGGCCGCATGGTCCACTCCAGCTCGATGTACGGCTTGCCCAGATACAATGTTAACTACCTCGTCTGGTATACAGGAGGTTGTCGGTTAGATCCCAACCCTGACAACTGTATATTTGGAGTTTGCATGTTCTCTCCGTGGTCAAGTGGATTTTTATTCTGGTCCTCTGGATTTTCCCTACACATTTAGAAACAGGCGTTTAGAGTAGTTGGCTGCTATAAATTTCCACATAAGGCACGTTGTTGACCTATCATTTGTGGCCAGGTCACTTCTAAAAAAAGAGTTATGTTACTCAGTAAGATGGTTGAGACACAGGTGATGAGCCTGTGTGTAAGGGGTTGAGTGAGTGGTTGAATTAATGATTGAGTGACTGATTGGTTGAGTGAGTGGCTGAGTGAGTGAGTGACTGATTGGTTGAGTGAGTGGCTGAATGAGTGATTTATGGAGCGATTGGTTAAGTGAGCGAGCGGGTGGTTGAGTGAGCGAGTGAGTGGTTCAGTGAGTGAGTGGTTGAGTGAATTAGTGAGTGGTTGAATGAGTATTTGAATGAGTGAGTGTTTGAACCAATGAGTGAGTGTTTGAGCGCATGAGTGTTTGGTTGAGTGAGTGGTTGAGTTAATGACTGAGTGAGTGATTGATTGAGTGGTTGAGTGAGTGGATGGTTGAGTGGATGGTTGAGTGAATGGTTGAGTGAGTGGTTGAGTGAGTGAGTGAGTAGTTGAGTGAGTGAGTAGTTGAGTGAGTGGTTTAAGTTAGTGGATGAGTGAGTGAGTGGTTGTATGAGTGGCTGAGTGAGTGAGTGGATGAGTGAGTGAGTGGCTGGCGCGCACCTTGGCTGCGTTGTCCAGAGTGTCCCGCTGGTGCCGCCCCACTGTGTTGCTGCACTCCGCCAAGGTGAGAGCGGCGGTGCCGCGCCCGCAGCTGCTCCAGCGACTACGCCATCTTGCCCAGCCCCTCCTGGCGAGCACGCAGCATGCCCTGGAGCTCCCATCACATGGTGCTGGCAATCTGAGACACCCGCCTGTAGCACACACACAGAAGAAGAGATACGGGAATGGATTAGGGCGACCCGGGTGACGAGAAGGTCACTATTTCGCCTGGTATACAGGAGGTTGTAGGTTTGATCCAAACCCTGATGCTTACATATGAGGAGTTGCGTGACTTTTTCTATGGATCCTCTGGTTTTGCCCTCCACATATATAAATATGCATTGACAGTATTTGGCTTATTTACATTGCATCGTGATAAGCCACTTCATTGGGCTATCATTTGTGGCAAGGCCATTTCTGATAAAGAGCTATAGAGCTCAGTGGGCTTTACCTGGTAAAATTAAAAAAATGCGAGTGGGTAGATGAGTGAGTGGATAGGGAAGTGGGTAGGTTAGTGGAAAGGTCAGTGAGTGGGTAGATGAGCGAGTGGGTAGGTGGTTGAGTGAGTGAGTGGTTGAGTTAATAATTGAGTGAGTGATTGTTTGAGTGAGTGGCTGAGTGAGTGAGTAGTTGAGTGATCGAGTGAGTGGTTGAATGAGTGGTTGAGTGAGTGGTTGAGTGAGTGATTGAGTGATCGAGTGGTTTAGTGAGTGGTTGAGTGAGTGGTTGAGTGAGTGAGTGGTTGAATGAGTGAGTGCGTGAGCGGCTGAGTCAATGAGTAAGTGACTGAGTAAGTGACTGAGTGAGTGGCTGAAAGGGTGAATGGTTGAATGAGTGAGTGATTGGTTGAGTGGTTTAGGAAGTGATTAAGTGAGTGAGTGGTTGAGTGAGTGAGTGAGTGGTTGAGTGAGTGAGTGAGTGGTTGACTGAGTGAGTGGTTGAATCATCAAGTGAGTGGTTGAGAGAGTGAGTGGTTGAGTGAGTGATAGAGTGTGCAAGTGAGTGGTTAAGTGAATAAGTGGTTACGTGAGTGATTGAATCAGTGGTTGAGCGAGTGAGTGGTTGAGCGAGTGAGTGGTTGAGCGAGTGAGTGGTTGAGTGAGAGGTTGAGTGAGTGATAGAGTGTGCAAGTGAGTGGTTAAGTGAATAAGTGGTTAAGTGAGTGATTAAATCAGTGGTTGAGTGAGTCAGTGGTTGAGTGAGTGAGTGAGCGGTTGAGCGAGTGAGTGAGTGGTTCAGTTAGTGGTTGAGTGAGAGTTTGAGTGAGTGAGTGAGTGGTTGAGTGATCGAGTGAGTGGTTGAGTGAGTGGTTGAGCGAGTGAATGGTTCAGCGAGTGGTTGACTGAGAGGTTGAGCGAGTGATAAGTTGAGTGTGCAAGTGAGTGGTTGATTGAGCGAGTGGTTGAGTGAGCAAGTAGTTGATCGAGTGAGAGGTTGAGTGAGTGAGAGGTTGAGTGAATGGTTGAGTGAGCGGCTGAGTGAGTTAGTGGTTGAGTAGGTGGTTGAGTGAGTGGTAGAGTGAGTGGTTGAGTGAGTGAGTGGTTGAGCGAGTGAGTGGTTGAGCGAGAGAGTGGTTGAGCGAGTGAGTGAGTGAGTGGTTGAGTGAGAGGTTGAGTGAGTGGTTGAGTGAGTGGTTGAGTGATCGAGTGAGTGGTTGAGTGATCGAGTGTGTGGTTGAGTGATCGAGTGAGTGGTTGAGCGAGTGAGTGATTGAGTGAGCGAGTAATTGAGTGAGTGAGTGGTTGATTGAATGGTTGAGTGAGTGGTTGAGTAAGTGGTTGAGTGAGTGGT
Organism: Lethenteron reissneri; assembly: GCF_015708825.2. Lineage (NCBI taxonomy): Eukaryota > Metazoa > Chordata > Hyperoartia > Petromyzontiformes > Petromyzontidae > Lethenteron > Lethenteron reissneri. The sequence continues at coordinate 58,272 of NW_026890788.1, read as the reverse complement.
TGAGTGATCGAGTGAGTGGTTGAGTGATCGAGTGAGTGGTTGAGTGAGTGGTTGAGCGAGTAAGTGGTTGAGTGAGTGGCTGAGTGAGTGCTTGAGTAAGCGTTTGAGCGGGTGAGTGGTTGAGCAAGTGAGTGGTTGAGCGAGTGAGTGGTTGAGTGAGTGGTTGAGTGAGTGATTGAGTGAGTGGTTGAGTGATTGAGCGAGTGGTTGAGTGAGCGAGAGGTTGAGTGCGTGAGTGGTTGAGTGAGTGTTTGAGCGAGTGAGTGGTTCAGTGAGTGGTTCAGTGAGTGGTTGAGTGAGAGGTTGAGCGAGTGATAAGTTGAGTGTGCAAGTGAGTGCTTGATTGAGCGAGTGAGAGGTTGAGTGTGTGAGAGGTTGAGCGAATGGTTGAGTGAATGACTGAGTGAGTTAGTGGTTGAGTGGGTAGTTGAGTGAGTAGTTGCGTGAGCGATTGAATGGTTGAGTGAGTAAGTGCTTGAGTGAGTGGTAGAGTGAGTGAGTGGTTGAGTGAGTGAGAGGTTGAGCGAGTGAGTGGTTCAGTGAGTGGTTGAGTGATCGAGTGAGCGGTTGAATGAGTGGTTGAGTAAGTGGTTGAGTGATCGAGTGAGTGGTTGAGTGATCGAGTGAGTGGCTGAGTGAGTGAATGGTTGAGTGAGTGAGAGTGATGATTGAGTGGTTGAGTAAGTGATTAAGTGAGTGAGTGGTTGAGTAAGTAGCTTAATGCGTGCGCGGCTGACTGGTTAAGTGAGTCGTTGAGTGAGTGGCTGAATGAGTGAGTGGCTGAATGAAAGAGTGAATGGCTAAGTGAGTGAGAGAGTAATTGGTTGACTGGTTGAGTAAGTCATTAAGTGAGTGGTTGAGTGAGTGAGTGGTAGAGTTAGTCGTTGAGCGAGTGGTTGGGTGAGGGGTTGAGTGAAAGGTTGAGTGAGTGAGTGGTTGAGTGAGTGCTTGAATGAGTGGTTGAGTGAGTGGTTGAATGAGTGGTTGAGTGAGTGGTTGAGTGAGTGACTGAGTGAGTGGATAATTGAGTGAGTTGATTATTGAGTGAGTGGGTTGAGTAGTTGAGTTAGTGGGTTGAGTGAGTACTTGATTGAGCAAGTGAGTGATTGAATGAGTGAGTCTTTGAGTGCATAAGTGCATGGTTGAGTGAGTGGTTGAGTTAATGATTGAGTGATTGGTTGAGCAAGTGGCTGAGTGAGTGAATGGTTGAGTGAATGAGCGGTTGATTGAGTGGTTCAGTCAGTTAGTGGTTGAGAGAGTGAGTGGCTGAGTAGTTGAGTGAGCGAGTGGTTGAGTGATTGAGTGAGTGACCAGCTGAGTGTGTGGCTGAGTGAGTGAATAACTGAATGAGTGAGTGGCGGAGTGAATGAGTGAGTGGTTGAATGATTGAGTGAGTGGTTGAGTTAATTATTGAGTGAGTGGTGAGTGAGTCAATAGCTGAGTGAGTGAGCGGCTAAGTGGTTGAGTGAGTCGTTGAGTGAGTGTGTGGCTGAGTGAGCGAATGGCTGAATGAGTGGAATCAATACAATTAATCTCGATTCATGATCAACAAAGACCATATATGGGAAAATCTCTGATGGGTGATTTTGATTGCATCATATTGCAGCGCCCCTTTGATGATGTTATAAAGCACTTGCCCCAACAGTCTGTTAAAGGCTACAAGGGGATAGAGAGAGAGAGAGAGGCGGACCATAGTGAGGCTGGGTTCCCCTCCCCTACCCCAGGTGAGGGGCTGGGGGGGCCGTTCCAGGATCCTCTGGAAGATTCCGGGGGTGGAGAGTCCCCGGGACAAGTATAAAAGGCGGCTCTCTCGTCTGTTCGAGGCAGTGCTACGAAGACGAAGACCAGCTAGGCTAGGACCCTGGAACCCGGGACCTGACGTCCTTGTAAGGGCCGGGGCCGAGCGCGGACCAGTGGTCAGGACCCGTACCTTGGCTGGGTCGGGTCAGTTAGCCTCCCCTAGGGTACAGATAGCCGGAGGGCTGAGAGCCAGATTACCCAGTGCGAGTGCACACTAGACCCGAGGCCGTGCCTCCCTAGATAGTGGGAGTTAAGGGAGTTCTGTATTGTAGTTTACAAGAAACCGTGTTGCCTCTAACAGACGTCTCCAGTCTCCGTGGAACCAACTACAAGTCTACGTGTCTGGGGGTGAGGGGGCGGGTCGCGAAGGGGAGGGGCATGGGCGGGGGTTGCCAGGAAGGGGGAGGGTCGCGACGGCGGGTCAGGGGGGGGCATGGGGGGCAAAAGGGGGGCCACGATGGTGGGGAGGGCGGGGTGGGGGCATGTGGGGGGTCGCGAGGAGGCGCGCGGGAGTCATGGGGAGGGAGTCGTGAGGGAGGGGCATGGGGGATTGTGAGGGGGGAGGGGCAGGGGGGCAAGGGGGGTCACGAGGGCGGGGGGGGGCTGGGGGTCACGAGGGGGGTCACGATGGTGGGGGGAGCGGGGGGGGGGCAAGGGCGGTATGAGGGGGCTGGAAATATCCGCTGACATGGGCAGGAGGATGGACACATCACAGTCAGTTAAGACTTTACCTGGTTAACGTCCTTCCAATGATTGCTCAGTTTGTACCCATCCTATCGGTTGAAGGTGTGTCTGTGTTTATATATCTGGATGGCTTCATGAACAAATCTCTGAAGGTAGCCGGTAGGTTTGCAGAGTACCTCCGTCTTGGAACAATCTATTTCGTGCCCTCGCCGAGGAGACCGCTCTCCTATCTTACAGTTACATGCGAATTTCTCACATTAACATCACTAGCCCCGACCACTTCTTTATGGCCCTTGGGCTACACCCATTGCAAGCCTTTTACAACAGTCTGCCTCAGCAGCAGACCATGCTTTCCCACCTGATGACGGACGCTTGTGTTGCGCCTGAAACGTCGTGATTTATTTTATACCTACGTGACTTTACCGAAAGATCCAAAGAGTACAATGATGGTTACGATAATCGGGAGGGTGACAAGATGTTAAATACCTCGCCTAGTATACAAGAGGCTGTGGGTTCAATCCAGACCCTGATGCCTGTATATTGGAGTTTGCATGTCTCTCTCGCCGTGGTCGCATGGATTTTACTGCAGGTCCTCCGGTTTTCCCCTCCACATTTAAAAACATGCATTTAAAGTATTTGTCTGCTATAAATTTCCACTCGATAAGCTACTTCATTGGGCTATAATTTGTGGCCAGGTCACTTCTAAAACAGGACCCTGCGGGGTGGGCTGGTAGGAACGAACAATTGAATGGCTATAATAAAATGAAATGGCAAAAAATGGCCGCCAATAAGTGGATGCCCCGTGGCCCCGCCCTCCACCCGCGTAACCCCGCCCCGGCCACCCGTGGCCCCGCCCCATCTCGGTGTCCTCGCCCCCAGCTCGTTGCCCCGCCCCTTACCGCCGTAACCCCGCCCCAACCCCGCGTAGCCCCGCCCTCCACCTCGTGCCCACGCCCCCTGCCGCCGTTGCCCCGCCTAGCCCCGCGTAGCCCCGCCCCCTGCTGCTGTAGCCCCGCCCAATACACCCCTAGCGGGGGAGAGATTCCCAGGCATGGCTCTAGGCTGGAGAGCCGCCGACGAGGGGGGGGTAGGGAGTTGTTTTTAATGTAAAAGCTTTAAATTTAAATGTTTCTATAAAAAACATCAGGTAATGTAACATTGTTAAACATTAACTCCCTTTCACACACGCGGGGGAACGATACGAAGGGAGAGTTAGAGGCCTAGTTCTAGGCTTTAGGCCTAGCTGTAGGCTTTAGGCCGCCGTGAGTTAATTGCTAATTTAAATGTTTTAATTATTTATGTAAAAGCTTTAAATGTAAATGATTCTATTTAAAAACATCAGGGAATGTAACATTGTTAAACATTAACTCCCTTTCACACACGCGGGGGTACGATACGAAGGGAGAGTTTGAGGCCTATGTCTAGGCTTTAGGCCTAGCTGTAGGCTTTAGGCCGCCGTGAGTTAATTTTTAATTTAACTGTTTTTATTATTTATGTAAAAGCTTTAAATTTAAATGTTTCTATTTAAAAGCATCAGGGAATGTAACATTGTTAAACATTAACTCCCTTGCACACACGCGGGGGAACGATACGAAGGGAGAGTTTGAGGTGTTGTTCGAGGCTTTAGGCCTAGCTGTAGGCTTTAGGTCGCTGTGAGTTAAATTTTAATTTACAAGTTTTAATTAAAAGCTATCTCAGGGAATAATAAGGGAATGTTACACTTGTTTAGCCAGGAAAGCCTCATTAATTGAAATGTTTTAATTAAAAGCTATCTGAGGGAATTATAAGGGAATGTTACACTTGTTTAGCCAGGAAAGCGTCACTGAGTAGAGGTTTTTGTAGGGTCATGCCAAGTGTTTGCAGTAGGGGGCGATGTTGCTACACGGACGGACGGACGGACAAACGGACAAACGGACGGACGATATAATCTATTGTAGGCTGGTCCACTTCGTTCCTACCAGTATAAGAGCTATGTAGCTCATTTGGCCTTACCTGGTATAATAAAAAAAATACATTTTATTTAAATCGGCTCCCTTAAATAGTAAAAATGTATTTTTTTTAATGTCTGAAAAAACAATGATTTCTATAAATAATACCAGTGTCTTCATGCTCACTTTTATCGAGCATCGCACAGAGCTCATCTGCAATGGTGGCACTGCACTCGGAGTGACGAGTCCACATTGCAAGACTATCCGTGGAACAACCGATATACAGTGATACCTCGGTTCACGAACTTAATTCGTGAACTGACTCTGGTCGTGAACCGAATTGGTCGTGAACCGAGGCACAGTTTCCCATAGGGTTCAATGTAAATCCGCTTAATCCGTTCTGACCTTTTTTTTGGTTTTTGAAGCACAAAAATATGAAACAAATGACAATACACATTACTGTAGTACTGTACAGTATAGTAATGTATAAAGAGAGAACACTAACCTTGCTTGAGATGACTTCTGGCATGGAGGAAGGCAGGTGGGAGGCGGGTGGGAGACAGTAAGCACTCAAACGGGTGAACTGTACAATACAGTAAGTACAGTATTGTACAGTACAGTAGTACAGTACAGTACTGTATGTGCTAAAAAGCACACCAAAAATCAAAAAGTCACTGAAAGTGTCTTCACAGTACTCACAGTACTTCTTTCTGTGTCTCTTCTTCTCTCCACGATCTTCCTACAGTAAGTCACGACCATGTGACAGCCTGTAATTAGCATAAAAATGGGCGCGGCTCCTGTTCGTGAACCGAAGCGGAGTTCGTGAACCGGAGCATATTTTTATGAAATTTTCTGTTCGTGAACCGAGTTGTTCGTGAACCGAAGCGTTCGTGAACCGAGGTATCACTGTACTGACAAAGCAGAATATCAATGCACTAAAATGTCAGTATACATTTTAATTAAGGTGAAAGAAATTGCAGAAAACAATAGGTTTAAGCTATGGTAATATAATTAAATTAAACTTTTTTTTACGTAAATATCGCTATGCTTGCCTGAATTTTAGTTTGAAAAATAATTACATTCACATTTGGTCATTTGTTATGCAAGCAAAGTTATTGTTTTAATTCAGAACTTTTGCGTTAAAGTAAACAAACTGGACAGCATAATAACACTCGAGATATATATTAAACATCGTATCGCGCGGCGTTGCGGCAAAGAGATCGACGAGCAAAGTGAAGAGTCCCAAATTAAAATGGCGCTCGGGGGGGTCGACTCGGCCATTATCGTTTCGAGGTTCATAAAATACGCACCGCTTTATGTATGTTTGTTGAACTTCTTTCGCACCGTACATATTCGACCATGGTATTCGGAGGTGCAGGGGAAAGACAAGAAACTAATCGCATCTATATTGAGTTTTCAATCTCGATTCAAAAGATTTATCAGAAGTCAAGAGCGAAAGTCCTATGGAGGGACTGGTACCCGGCGCAGGAATGTGCAATGTCCATCGATGTTCTCAGACGCTGATGGAAACGAGTACAATCCCATCGCCGTTGGGAAATGTTTAATTCCGAAAAAAATCGTTCCTCAATTATTGCGACGGGATGGGTCGTTGTCTAACCAGCAGTTGAACTCGCACGTTTCTGCATGCGAGTCAAGCGTTCTGCCACAGTGCCTCTCAGCAGTGCTCGAATACACACACATTTTAATACCATATTTTAAAAAGGGCCGGCACATTGCAACAAATAAAACAGCAATTCCCCCATTTGACAAATTGGTGACTTGGGCCCGAAATGGCGTCTTTTTGCAAATGTCAGCGCCCTGATTCTTAGAGTGGCATCATTATCACATGCGTGTGAGCTTTTCAATATTCATCCGGGCACGGTGGGCTGTGGCGACCCACCCCTGGTGTGTGTCTGTACATGGGGAAGGGGGGGGGGGTAGTGTAGTGGTTACCGCGCTGCGCTACAAACCTAGAAACCCGAGTTTGATTCTCGGCCAGAGCTGACATTGCACTCTGCCTCTCTGGAAATGGACCATTGCCCGAAACGTTGCCAATTACATCATTTTTCTTTTTACGGCAGTGTTATTGACAAATGTGTTGAGGCTTTTTTTTATTTGTGCCATCTGGTGTCTGAACTTTTCTTGAGTATTTGCAGTGTGTGAACACTGGAGAGACAAATGCGGTTGGATGTTGTGATGACCACATAACTCCCTCGTATGTCGCTCGAACCTAAACAGGCGCTCGTCAACAGAACTCACCCCAATCTAAAACGTTATGTATTATGTAACTTTGCATCAAACTAGACCCAATAACGTAAAGAGAGGTGATTCAAGCAAGTGCGACTGCTGATGAGACACTGAATGTTAAAACCAGTCTGGAGTTTTCTTGTCTTGAAACAATGCTGCTGAATGTATGTACTTCCCAGAATGCTGTGCAGCTGATGGGTTGTGATAAGACATTTATGTTTTATTTGGAGATACAAATATGTGAGGACAATTTTGTACGTCTGCACGAAATGAAACATTTAATTTTGTAAGGCAGTAGTGTTTAGCAGCCATCCGTCCACCACCGACAACTGCCTCATTCCACCCTCCCCCACCTGCTACACGCAGTCATTCATGACCTGCAATTAGATGATTAACCGCAGTCAGCTTTAATTGATTACAGGAAAGGTCGATCAATTGTAAAATGTAAAAGTAAATAACAGTAATACATTAAAAGCGAGGCTGGCAGTTGAGGCTCAGGAGCATTGGCCATTGTTTTTTGTGGCGAACTATTGTGGGCGTTTGTGCCAGTTCCAAGGCAATGTGATAGCAGCAATATTTTTGAAAATCTCACATGTGCCTTTGCATGTCCATAAAATCCATAAAATATACGACTTATAAAAAAGCTTTGGCAGGTTATTCGCAGACACAAGCAAATATTGACAAATTAAATCTTGTTTGAATCAGAAGGACCAGTGGAAGGTCATAGGGCAATTAAACCGATCGATTTACATTTGGCATTTAAGGGTTGCTATATGGCAACGCAAGGGGTAATCTACTTCAAAGCTAACAATAACACTCTTTGCACCCCAATATTCATCATTTTAAGTCACCAAGTGGATTATTGCTAAATATTCATTGATAACTTTGCTTCCATCATTGTTGACTTTCCCCAACTGAAACAGATTTGTATATGTGACGGGGCTACTGCCCCCCGATTCCTCTCTGTGTGACATAACTCTCGGCTGGCCCCTTTAGCCCCCCTTGTTCATTCAAACACCCTCCGCGTGCCTTCCCTCAAACATTGGTAATAACTAGCCGCACGCTACTGTTCAACTCCGTGCACGCTCTAGAAATCGCATGGCAGTAGCCGAAACGTCGTGAGAATTATTTTATTTTATTATGTTTTATTTTTATTATTTTATTACTTCCCTTCTACATGACTTTACCGAAAGAACCAAGAAGATGAATCCCTGCAGTTACGAAAGCTTTAAATCGAAATCCTGGTCAATGTTTTCAAGGCCAGGCTGGGAGATCGAACCGCGATATTTTAAGTCAATCGTGACAACCATTCCACAGTAATGGCAGCGGCCCTTTTGCAGAAATAAAATAAAATATTGGAGAGGGCTTCACACAAGAAACAAGAAGATTTAGTGGTTTGGACGTGGCTCTCCAATGAGTACAGAGAGGGTACCACACGTAGCGGTGCATACTCGGGCGCAAGGAAATAGAAGCAGAGACAAAGAATGAGATAAATCGATGCAATAAAGAATTGGCAGTGGTGCACCAAGCACGACCCCTTGCTGAGCGCTGCAGCAGCAGCCCCCCCCCCATCCCCGGACCCCTCCCCCCACCCTCCACTTCTCACCCTGACGCCACACAACCCGTGGGTAGGCGATGCCCTCTGGTGGACAAGGCGCGGTACAGGCGGCAGCACGAGACGCCAGCAGCGTTGCGCTGCCAGTGTTACTCCCCGAACACCTCCGTACACTTACACACCACTACACACACACCTCTATACACTTACACACACCTACACACACCTCTATACACTTACACACACCTCCACACACACCTCTATACACTTACACACACACACCTCTATACACTTACACACACACCTCCATACACTTACACACACCTAGACACACCTCTATACACTTACACACACACCTCTATACACTTACACACACACACACACCTTTATACACTTACACACACACCTCCATACACTCACACACACATACACACACCTCTATACACTTACACACACCTCTATACACTTACACACACATACACACACCTCTACACACCTACACACACCTCTATACACTTACACACACCTACACACACCTCTATACACTTACACACACCTACACACACACCTCTATACACTTACACACACCTACACACACCTCTATACACTCACACACACCGACACACACCTCTATACACTTACACAACAACAACAACCGCCATTCGCCACTAAGTGGCGGTGACGTCACCACGACGCTTGTGCTAGTGTAGTAGAGTTCACGACTCTTGGACGCCGGAGTTGGAGGCACACGGGTTTATTTCACACAGCACGGTTGTGGCATACAACACTAGAGGGGGTGTCGGCCCCCTCACCCGGCTAGCTGGGGATACACGCGCTAGCTACTCCTAGCCTGCCTCCTAGTCCTCCACTAACGGGCTAGGGAAGGCTATCTGGCCCGACACTGGTAAGTCGGGCCCGGTACCCTGAGTCCCAGACCAGCTCTGACAAGAGCACCGGCTCTGGCTCTCGGGACCACGCCGCTGGCTCGGTCCTGTTCGGCCCTGATAAGGACGGCGAACCAGGGGAGTCCAGGGCTCTAGCTAAGACGTCTTCAGTCTTCACTGGTTAGCTTAACATCAACTCCCCGAGCCCTCCGACACATCCCCTTTTATACCCAACCCCCCGCTGAGGGGTGGGGCCCCGGGGGATCATAACCCCGAATCAGCCCCCCCAGGGTGCCTGGCGCGGACGTCGTAGAGAGCACCTCCCCGTGCACTCACGTAGCCCCGCCCACTGTGTTTGTTTGCCATAAGCTGCCATGCATAACGGGCTCTCTCTCTAACACCCCTACACTAGGCCAAGTGCACCTTGAGGCCACGTGAAGTGTCGAACGCCCGCTGGCAGGAGGTCACGGGGCAGACCCAGGTGCCACGGGTCGACTGACCGAGATGACCGAGATGACTGGCTGATGCACCACCTGTGCCCCCTACTGTACCAACTACCCAGTAGCGTCCTTCACGAGCCTCCTCCACTGAGGCCGATCTTGACACCGCTGGTACCAGTCATCGGCAAGTCCACTCAGTTCCACGTCCTCCTGTACCACATCACTCAATCTCTTCTCTAGCCCGTGCCGCGCCCGTTTAGCCCCCTCGATCCGGCCGAACAAAAGCTGTTTAGGCATGCGGTGGCTGGGCATGCGGGCTACATGGCCCAGCCAACGCAGCCTTGCCTGCCGGAGGAGCTCACCGATGGGATTTTGCCCAGATCTTTCAAGGATTTGTGAGCTCCTCACACAATCCAGCCTGGTTAAACCCAGGATGGATCGTTAGCAGGCCAGCCTAAATGTTTCCAACCGGCGAAGATGCTCTATTAGGGGGGTCCACGTTTCGCAAGCGTAGAGAAGGGAGGGAATGACCGTGGCCGAGAAGACCTGAAGCTTCGTGCAGAGCGACAGACCAGGTAGCTTCCACACAGCGTTACACAACCGATGAAAAGATATTGCCGCTCGACTGATTCGGAGTGAGACCTCTGCTGTTAAACTGGAGCCGGTCATAAGCACACTGCCCAGGTATGGGAAACTCTCCACTCTCTCCACAACTGCCCCATCACCGATTGGGAGTTGTGGGGGTGGAGTGTCCGATGGTACAAAATACCCAGGCAGGTGCTTAGTTTTGGTGGGGCTGATGGTAAGGCCCCACCTCTTAGTGGCACGCTCCAGTCTCAGCTGCAGCGTCTCCAACTCCTCTTCTGAATGAGCAGCTATTACCAAATCATCGGCATACATAACGTGGTTGACCAATAGGGAGCCATCCCTTGATCGCACCCGGGCGTCGATCAGCCTCCCATTATATCTGTACCAAATGGAAATTCCCCCGGTACAGCTATTGAAGGCTTCACGAACTACGCAGTCGAAATAGATGTTAAATAATGTGGGAGCCAGAGGACATCTTTGTCGCACCCCAAGGTGTACAGGGAAAGGCTCTGACTCCCGGCCACGTAGTTTTACCCGGGCCTGCTCACCATCATGAAGGTCCTTAATGATCGTGAGAAGAGGGTCAGGGACTCGGAAAGCACGAAGAACAACCCAGAGCCCAGGCCTACTGATGGTATCATAGGCCTTGACCAGGTCAATAAAGCAGAGATGTAGGTCTTGTTGGAATTCCATACACCTCTGCTGTAGCAGACGGACAGAAAATATGGCATCTTTGCAGGACCGCCCTTTCCTGAAACCGCATTGGGGCTCCGCAAGCCTCTCCTCAGCGTGCCTAGCAAGGCGATGTTGAATAATCCTTGCGAGGACCTTTCCCGGCACACTGAGGAGTGAGATGCCCCTGTAGTTGTTACAGTCTGTGCGGTCCCCCTTCTTAAAGAGGGGGATCACCAGGGCATCCTTCCATTCCTGCGGAACCCGTCCAGTGGTCCAGACTGTTGTTATGATGTCATATAGGGCAGTCTGTGCACAAACGCCACCCTCCCTGAGCATTTCGCTTGGGAGATCATACACACACCTACACACACACCTGTATATACTTACACACACCTACACATACACCTCTATACATTTACACACACCTACACATATACCTCTATACACACACACCTACACACACACCTCTATACACTCACACACACCTACACACACACCTCTAGACACTTACACACACCTACACACACCTCTATACACTTACACACACCTACACACACTTCTAGACACCTACACACACCTACACACACACCTCTAGACACTTACACACACCTACACACACACCTCTATACACTCACACACACCTACACACACACCTCTATACACTCACACACACCTATGTAATAAGAGCCTATGTCCGGCTCACGTGGTGATCGGCTCTGCCGGTCCTGCTTTACAGCCAATGGGGGGAGAGCCTGGGAGCATGGCCCTGGCGTGATCGAGGGGTGCCAGCTAGGGTGATTGGTTTTGCTGGTTTTGGCCTCAGCCAATGGGAAGACAAGTCAGGGGCATGGTCCCGGGAGTTGATGGGGAATCTAGAAGATTCGGCGCAGGCTACCAAGGATTGGCTGGAGCATACCACGTCACCCAGGCATTAAATAAGGGGAGAGATGAACGACACGTGGTCAGACGAAGAACGAAGGAAGAGAGGGGCTAAGCGCGAGCGGGGCTCCGAGTGCCACGTGGCGGTGCGTCTCTTGTGGTCTGTCTGCCCACTCCCCGTTGCCTGCCAGCAGCGGGGAGTACTTGTGAACTGGAATAAATAAAAGGACCGATTCCACAAGTCGTCTCCAAGAGTATTATTACACCTACACACACACCAATATACACTTACACACACCTACACACCTCTATACACTTATATACCTACACATACACCTCTATACACTTACATACCTACACATACACCTCGATACACACACACCTAAACACACCTCTATACACTCACACACCTACACACACACACCTCTATACACTCACACACACCTACACACACACCTCTATCATCATCATGGCTTGGCTTCGCGAACGAAGATCTAGGAAGGACATCCACGTCTTCTGCAGGCACGCTGGTGGCTGAAGAGGCCTATGCGGGACTGGCAGGTCCTGCCACAACAGCTGCAAGTGAAGGTCTCATCTGGGATGGGTGCTGAGGGATCACGGTTCTTCCTCCTTCTCCTTTTGTCCTCCATACGGGCCCTGCGGGTATCTTCGAAGAAGGAGGTGGCCTGGTGGACTGTGTGCCGCCAGGAGTTGCGATCAGCTGCTTGTGTTGCCCACTGACGGTGATCGATGCAGCAAGCAGTGAGGGACTTCTTCAGGGAGTCTTTGTATCGCTTTCGTGGTGCCCCTATGTCGCGATGGCCAGAGGACAGTTCCCCATACAGCACAATCTTAGGCAAGCGGTGGTTCTCCATCCTGGCGATGTGCCCTGCCCAACGAAGCTGTGTCTTGAGGACCATGGCCTCGATGCTGATGACCTTCGCTGACTTGAGGACTTCAGTGTTGGCGACGAAGTCACTCCAGTGAATATTGAAGATTGTGCGGAGGCAGCGCTGATGGAAACGCTCGAGGAGACTCAGGTGACGACGGTACGTGACCCATGACTCAGCGCCATACAGGAGAGTGGTCAGCACAACAGCTTTGTAGACGTTGACCTTTGTGGCTCTTTTAAGGTTTCTGTTGTTCCAGACACGTTTGTATAGTCTGCCAAATGCACTGTTTGCCTTGGCCAGCCTGTTGTCGACCTCTATACACTCACACAAACCTACACACACCTCTATACACTTACATACCTACACACACACCTCGATACACACACACCTACACACACCTCTATACACTCACACACACCTATATACACTCACACACACCTACACACACCTCTATACACTCACACACACACCTCTAGACACTTACACACACCTACATACACACATCTTTACACTTACACACACCTACATACACACCTCTTTACACTTACACACACCTACACACACACCTCTATACACTTACACACACCTACACACACACCTCTATACACTCACACACACCTACACACACCTCTATACACTCACACCTACAAACACACCTCTATACACTTACACACCTACACACACACCTCTATACACTTACAGACACATACACACACACCTACACACACACCTCTATACACTCACACACACCTACACACACACCTACACACCCCTACACACACCTCTATACACTTACACACACATCTCTATACACTGACACACACCTACACACCCCTCTATACACTCACACACACCTACACACACCTCTATATACTCACACATACACACACACCTCTATAGACTTACACACACCTACACACACCTCAATACACTTACACACACCCTTCAACATACTAATGTAGTGGGTACAATGGAGAGAGGCAAGACCACTCAGCTCCACATGCTCCCGTACCGCATCAGTTAATCTCTACTCCAGCCCATGTCGTGCCCAAATCTTGACTTAACGCTTTCGTGACTGCTTCTTTCTTTGAACCTATCTACGTGACTTTACCGAAAGACCCAAAGAACATGTCGTGCCCGTTTAGGCCCGTCTATCCGGCCAAACAGAAGCTGCTTGGCCATGCGGTGGCTGGGCATGTGGGCTACATGACCCAGCCAACGCAGCCTTGCCTGCAGGGACTTTGTCCAGATCTTTCAAGGAATTGTGAGCTCCTCACACGATCCAGCCTGGTTAACCCCAGGATGGATCGTAGGCAGGACAGCCTAGACGTTTCTAACCGGCGCAGATATTCCATTAGGGGGGTCCACGTTTCACAAGATCGTAAGCAATGTCCCATGGCCCGACTTTCCCGCCTGTCGAGGTTCTTTCAGGCCACAGGGTTATTGGCCAATGTGTTGCGTTTGTCGTCTTGAATTGCGTTCGTGCGTCGCTGCCAACGCAGCTTCACCCAATAATCTGTAGCCCCAGAGACTCGGCCACGAGAGGGCGCCGCGTCTCCGCCGTGCACCGCAGTGGCAGCAGCAGCAGCAGCGCCAGGCTCCTGCCACTGCGCTACACGGTCCTGTGCCGAAGCAGGCCCATATATCTACTCTCATCACCCAGGAATGTCTGTCCTTAACTCTCGTGACGTCACTCCACATCGACCAACCCCCTAATTAATATTCATGAGCAGGTGACGTCCTCCACATGGACACCCCCCCCCCCCATTCATAATAATTAGTGGGTGACGTCACTCCACATGGGGAGCCGAGGCGCCTCCTCCCCCCTCCTCGGCGTCAACTCACAACCCTCACGACAAAGGCAGAACAACCCTGACGTCACGCGATCTCCATAACGCAGTTGAGACATCAAAGTAAAAAGGACGTCATGATGAACAAGGGATGATAACCTGTAAATGAAATAGGTCCGAGTCACCGCGGCCTTACAGATTGCACACGAATGGATGCAATGGATATCACGTCGTGGTCTGCTTTGTCGCTTGCAAGTTTCACATTTACTGCAATACACCCGTCCTTGGACGGGCAAAAGGCTCGTCTAACAGAGTGGTTCCCTGTCAGTAACATCTGGCAGTTCACCAGTGTTGGTTCAAGCGAGCCTGACTGCTGATGAGACACTGAGAGATGAAGCCTGTTTCAGGGTGCTGTTTGTGCTGAGTTAATGTTGATGATGAGATGCACTCTGAGAAGGTTGTGCGGCTGAGAAGCACCAATCGCTTTGTGTGCGTGGAGAAGTGGCGATGTGGAGGCTGTACAGCCTGGTTGTCTTGTTCCTTGCGTTGCAGCATCAGCAGCTGTAGTTGTGCGTTCGTCCACTAGAGGGCATCACGTGCCTTGTGGAGAACCTGCAGTGCCCCTACATCCTATAGCCCTGACCCTATAGCCCTGTCCCTAACCTAATACTGTTGTTGTCCTTCCCCGGCACTTCGGATTAGCACGGTTGGCTATGTACGGTGCGAAAGAAGTTCAGCATACATCATGTTCATCTCAGGCCGCCTTCAATAGCTGCCCCCAGACATGAGTTATCATTTGTGGTCAAGTGGCTTCTGAAATATAAGCTAATACCTCATTGGATTTTACCTAATAAGATAACAAAAATTGCTTAGTAACCTTTTTACTGATTTGTTTACTTTTCCTATACCTTGCACTCCCATCGTATTTTTTGGATTGTTTGTTGCTGTAACGTTCAAACCCGCCCCTACTGGACATCTCTGAAAAAAGCTTAATAGCTCATCGGATTCCTCCAGTATGATTACATATTCAGATTTTGATTCTCATTGACATATCTAGGGCAGCTCGTGTTGGTAGTGAGCCCCGATGAAGGCCACCAAGGCGCTCGAAGGGGACGGAGTGGTCACAACCGTGTCTGGTCCTCAGACCCACCCACCCAATCACTCAATCATTCAAATACGCAATTACCCACGGACATATTCACCCACTCACTAAATTACCCACTCAACCACTCACTCAACGACTCACCCACCCACTCACCCACTCACTCACCCACTCAAGTACTCACTTAGTCACCTACTCACCCACTCATTCAATGATTCACCGACTCATTCACTCGCTCACCCACCCACTCACCCATCCACTCACCCACCTACTAACTCACCCACCCGCTGACCCACCCACGCACCCACTCGCCCATTTACTAACTCACCCATCCGCTCACCCACCCACGAACCCACTCATCTCCCCACTCACCCACCACTCATTTACCCACTCATTAACCCACTCACCCATCCAACCACTCACTCAAATATCCACTAATTTACCCATTCACCCATCCAACCACTCAATTATACACTCACACACAGACTCACGAACTCACCCATTCACCCAATCACTCATTAAAAAATCCACTCACCCACGTTCTCATTCCCCACTCGCTCAATTACCCACTGACCCACCCAAGCACGAAATCATGTATCCACCTCCCTATTCATTGAATACTCATTTAACCACTCATTCATTCAAACAAACTCACTGACCCGCCAACTCACTCATCCACCCACCTAATCATTTACCAACTTAACCACCCACTTACTCATTAACACATTCACACATCCACCAATCTACACACTGAATTACCCACTCATTCATCCACCTACCACACACCCACCCACTCACCCACCCACTCACTCACTCTCCCACTCACCCTCCCACTCACCCTCCCACTCACCCTCCTACTCACTCTCCCACTCACTCTCCCACTCACTCTCCCACCCACACCCACCCACCCACTCACTCATTCACTAATTTACCCACCCACTCACCCATCTACCCACTCACCCACCCACCCACTCTCACTCACCCACCCATTCACGCACCTCCTCACCCACCCACTCACCCAATCACTCAATCATTCAAATACCCAATTACCCACGTACGTATTCACCCACTAATTCAATTACCCACTCAACTACTCACCCACTCACCCACTCAAGTACTCACTCGGTCACCTAATCACCCACTAATTCAATGATTCACCGACTCATTCACTCGCTCACCCACCCACTCACCCATCCACTCACCCATCCATTCACCCACCTACTCACCCACCTACTAACTTACCCACCTACTAACTCACCCACCCGCGTATCCACCCACTCACCCACCCACTCGCCCACTTACTAACTCACCCATCCACTCACCCACCCGCCCACGCACGCACCCACTCACCCACCCACCCAATCACCTCCCCATTCACCCACCACTCATTTACCCACTCACCCATCCAACCACTCACTCAAATATCCACTAATTTACCCATTCACTCATCCAACCACTCAATTATCCCCTCACACAAAGACTCACGAACCCACCCATTCACTCATTCAAAAATCCACTCACCCACGTACTCATTCCCCACTCGCTCAATTACCCACTGACCCACCCAAGCACCAAATC
Organism: Lethenteron reissneri; assembly: GCF_015708825.2. Lineage (NCBI taxonomy): Eukaryota > Metazoa > Chordata > Hyperoartia > Petromyzontiformes > Petromyzontidae > Lethenteron > Lethenteron reissneri. The sequence goes on along the minus strand of NW_026890788.1, from coordinate 41,229 downwards.
ATGTATCCACCTCCCCATTCATTTAATTACCCAATCAACCACTAATTCATTTAAACTAACTCACTGACCCGCCCACTCACTCATCCACCCACCTAATCATTCACCAACCACCAACTTACTCATTAACACATTCACACATCCACCAATCTACACACTGAATTACCCACTCATCCATCCACCTACCACACACCCAGCCACCCACTCATTCACACACTGACTCACTCATTCAATTACCCATCCAACCATTCAACCGCCTACCATCCAATTACCCACACACCGATGCACTCATTCATCCAGCACCTACCAACCCAACTTGCCACTCGATTTTGGTGTACCCAGTTGTACTGTTTGGCGGACAGAGGCAGGGGAACTTAAGATACTCGACCATTTTGGGACCTCCTTTGCCAGTACCAAAATATACTAATAGGGGTTTTCCCCTTTTTTCTGGCAACATTTGACTGCAAGTATTGTGGTTAATGTAAGCATGATGCCTTGCAAAAGGTGTCAGTTTTGTTGCCAGAAAAAAGGGGAAAACCCCTATTAGTACTCGACCATTTGTTTCAACTGCTGTGCCAGAAGGTGGAACCAGCAATCTCTCTATTGCCAGTGAATTTTACGAGCCATTGCATCACAGCAGCCCCCTCCAGTATTTAATGTTTAACGAGGATCTCTCTCTCTCTGCGTGCACATCAGGGTAATATTTAATGAGGTGGTGTGGACGTCTCGCTGCTGCGTGATGGATGTGATGGCAGTGGGAAAGTGGGGCAATGGAACAGCGGGTCATTAGGGCAGAGTAGCACCAGCGCAGTGGACCAGCGGAGCATAGGGGCATTGAGGCAGTGGGGCAGAGGGGCAGTGGGGCCGTGGGCATTGGGGCAGCAGGACAGCGGAGCAGCTTGGCAGAGGGGCAGTCAGGGGGCGGATGTGTCAGACGAATCGCCTGATTATCTTTTCCCACCACTGCCTGTACACGTTCTGAAGAAGGGCCATTGCCTGAAACTTCTCTCATGACATAGTTGTCATTGTACCGCCGCACACACAGCCGGGACACTGCACACGAGACAAGGCACATTTAACCAACCCAGGCAGCACTCGCAAGCAATGCAAAGTTACATTGTTTCCTCATAAGTTTATGTCATGACGTTTATAATAAAAACAACAATGATAAGTATTACATAATACATTGGATTGATCCTATCTCTGAACAGAGTTAGTCTGTTGGCAGCAGTCATTGTCCAGTCCAGTCCTGGCATCTGCTGCTCAGTTTCCTTCCCCGGCTGCGGTCCCAGTGGCACCGTCTTTCCGGGGGTGCGTGTGGTGCGTGTGGTGCGTGTGGTGCGTGTCACGGGGTGGGTGGGTAGATGGTGTGGTGCATGTGGTGATAGCGGTCATGGTAAGCACCGCACCACCTCCATCACCCCAACTGTGCGGTCGACCGGTCGCAACAAAACAGCATCATGCTGCGGAGGAGCGCACGGATCGCGTTCGCCACACGAGCCAGGCCCTTTCGTTCCTGCACTACCACCTCCTCCTGTGTGGAGGTGTGAGTAAGGGTATAGAGGTGTGTGTGTAGGTGTTTAGGTGTATAGAGGTGTGTGTGTAGGTGTGTAAGTGTATAGAAGTGTGTGTGTAGGTGTGTGTAAGTGTATAGAGGTGTGTGTGTGTAGGTATGTGTACGTGTATAGAGGTGTGTGTAGGTGTTTAGGTGTATAGAGGTGTGTGTAGGTGTTTAGGTGTATAGAGGTGTGTGTAGGTGTGTGTAAGTGTATAGAGGTGTGTGTGTGTAGGTGTATAGAGGTGTGTGTGTGTTGGAAACATTTAGGCTGGCCTGCCTACGATCCATCCTGGGTTTAACCAGGCTGGATTGTGTGAGGAGCTCACAAATCCTTGAAAGATCTGGGCAAAGTCCCATCGGTGAGCTCCTCCGGTAGGCAAGGCTGCGTTGGCTGGGTCATGTAGCCCGCATGCCCAGCTACCGCATGCCTAAACAGCTTTTGTTCGGCCGGTTCGAGGGGGCTAAAACACGGGCTAGAGAAGAGATGGAGTGATGTGGTACAGGAGGACGTAGAGCTGAGTGGACTTGCCGATGACTGGTACCAGTAGTGTCAAGATCGGCCTCAGTGGAGGAGGCTCGTGAAGGACGCTACTGGGCAGTTGGAGGCAGTCGCCCTCCAACAACAACGGAGGGCGGAGGAGCGACACTCACAGCAACGAGCAGAGCGCCGGGTTGCTAAAGCACAGCAAGTTGGTACGGTAGGGGGCACAGGTGGTGCATCAGCCAGTCATCTCGGTCATCTCGGTCAGTCGACCCGTGGCACCTGCTGGGTCTGCCCCGTGACCTCCTGCCAGCGGGCGTTCGACACTTCACGTGGCCTCAAGGTGCACTTGGCCTGGCACAAGCGTCGTGGTGACGTCACCGCCACTTAGTGGCGAATGGCGGTTGTTGTTGCATAGGTGTGTATGTGTAGGTGTGTAAGTGTGTAGAGGTGTGTGTGTGTAGGTGTGTGTAAGTGTATAGAGGTGTGTGTGTAGGTGTGTGTAAGTGTATAGAGGTGTGTGTAGGTGTGTGTGAGTGTATAGAGGTGTGTGTAGGTGTGTGTAAGTGTATAGAGGTGTGTGTGAGTGTATAGAGGTGTGTGTGTGTAGGTGTGTAAGTGTGTAGAGGTGTGTGTGTAGGTGTGTAAGTGTGTATAGGTGTGTGTGTGTAAGTGTACGGAGGTGTTCGGGGAGTAACCCTGGCAGCGTAACGCTGCTGGCGTCTCGTGCTGCCGCCTGTACCGCGCCTTGTCCACCAGAGGGCATCGCCTACCCACGGGTTGTGTGGCGTCAGGGTGAGAAGTGGAGGGTGGGGGGAGGGGTCCAGGGAAGGGGGGGGGGCTGCTGCTGCAGCGCTCAGCAAGGGGTCGTGCTTGGTGCACCACTGCCAATTCTTTATTGCATCGATCTATCTCATTCTTTGTCTCTGCTTTTATTTCCTTGCGCCCGAGTATGCACCGCTACTTGTGGTACCCTCTCTGTACTCATTGGAGAGCCACGTCCAAACCACTAAATCTTCTTGTTTCTTGTGTGAAGCCCTCTCCAATATTTTATTTGATTTCTGCAAAAGGGCTGCTGCCATGACTGTGGAATGGTTGTCACGATTGACTTAAAATGTCGCGGTTCGATCTCCCAGCCTGGCCTTGAAAACATTGACCAGGATTCTTACAATTCCCTGTTTTTGTCCACCCACAGTCCATCGGTGGGTCGAGTGCAGTGGGCTAAATGGCGAGTACTCCCACCTCTTTCAAGACGTATGGTCAGTGTGGAAAAGTTGGCCAAAAAATACCCACCGGATCAGCACTCTAGACCTCCCTCTAGTGGGGGTTCTTTCACCAGCAGTTGCATGAGCAAGTAATTGCAGGGCTGCACCATTAACCTCACGTGTACAACAATCATCTGGTTTCTGTGCATTTCAGAACTCCTTGATCCAGACCCCAGCATCCCAGTGGTGCAGGCTCAGTGCTCTGCATCGGTGTTACCATTGCGCCGTTGCATCTCTGCAACCACGTGCCACCCGTTGCCGCGTGTAACGTCGCTGCACCCTGTGCACCGCACGTGTCAACAGCCCCTGCCGCTGCTCCGCCGGGACACCGGCTTGATCCTGACGATGTCTCAGGAGCAGGCCGCCTGCCTCCTGGCCAACGCCTTCTTCTGCACGTTCCCCCGGAGCAACGCCACCGGGACCCGGAGCGAGGACTCTGCCTGCCCCGACATCAACGTCAACAGGTGCAGCAGCAGCAGCCCATCACTGTGCATTACACACCGAACACCGTGTGTCATGCAGTACACACACACAGATGCCATGCTCTTTCTATGTAGAGTATTTCTTGCTGTATATGTAGCGTCGGAAATGCAAAGCACACACCACACTGTATGCTTACCTGTAGTTGCAGGCACGAGTCTGCAGGGGGTGCCACCCTGAGTTAGAGAGAGAACCGGGACCGTTGAGAGGCCGAGTCCCCCCCCCCCCGACCCCAGGTGAGGGGTTGGGGGGTTATTCCAGAGCCACCTGGAAGGTTCCAGAAAGGGGGCAGTACCGGGGGTGGAGAGTCCCCGAGGTGGGTAAAAAAGACGGACCCCAGGACGGCCCGAGGCAGTGCTCTGAAGACGAAGAATGAAGACCGGCTAGGCAAGGACCCTGGGACCCTGGGACCCGGGACCCGACGTCCTTTAATGGGCCGGGGCCGAGCACGGACCAGTGGTCGAGACCCGCACCTTGGCTGGGTCGGGTCAGCATAGCCTCCCCTAGGCCACCCTTAGTCGGAGGACTCAGAGCCCGTAGCCCCAGTGATAGGGCACGTTAGCCCGGAGGCCATACCTCCCCAAGTAGTGGGAGTAAAAGGGGCTTCTGTTATAAGATTTAAATAAACCGTGTTGCCTCTAAGCTACGTCTCCAGTCTCCGTGGGAACCCACTACATATACACAAGAAATGCTGTTCTACACATAACGGCCATGCCATGTTTCAGTTCAAAGTAACGCTGCAGTACGTGCACAGGCTATGCTCCTTTACACATACTCTGTATTATACGGCACACACTTTCATGGTGCTGTGTACACGGTATATGATGCGTTACACATAGGCCATGCTGTATTATAAACTCCGTTCAAAGTATCAGTTTATACGTAGCCAATGCCACTGTACAAAGACAAAAATCCCCCTCATAGCCTTAACAGATTTTTGAGGCAAGTGGTGTTAGTGAGCACCTAATGAGGACTGGCACAGTACACAGGGGAGTGGGTGGCCAACACCATGCCCAGCCGCATTTGTCTCCCTCGTGGTGATGTGTACACACTGCATCAGGTACTCATTTGAGGTTGAGTCGACCATGGGGAGGCCCAGGACCGGTTCAGATATTTCCCACTGTTATACCGGTAGGAACAACAGGTTCCACACTGCCCACCAGGGATTATTTGTCTGTCGTGCATATGGGGAGGGGAGGGTGGGGGTGGGAGGGGTGGGGCTGGGTGGAGAGGGGAGGGTGGGGAGGGGCTGGGGGAGGGGAGGGTGGGGAGGGGCTGGGGGAGGAGGGGAGGGGCTGGATGGGGAGGGTGGGGCTGGGTGGGGGGTGGGAGGGGTGGGGCTGGGTGGGGAGGGGCTGGTCACCCCGTGGTGCCCTTATAAAACTCAACGTTTAACCTACACACTACACTATACACGACACGATAAACTACACCAGGGGTCCTCAAACTACGGCCCGCGGGCCACATGCGGCCCACCGAGGACATTTATCCGGCCCATGGTCACTAATTGGGCTGCGGTGGTGGGCACTCATTGGGCTGCGGTGGCGAGCACTGATTTGGCTGCGCTGGCGAGCACTGATTGAGCTGCGGCGGTGAGCACTGATTGAGCTGCGGCGGTGGGCACTCATTGGGCTGCGCTGGTGAATGGTTCAATGGGCCAATTGACTGGACTTGCCCCCCAGGCCTAAGGCTGCCAGCCCTCCCCTGGCTGTACTTGACTGGCTCTCCCTCCCTCAGCTCACTCACTTGCCCCTCGGCTCCACTCCCAGTGATATTCCTGTGTGCTGAGTAAATGATAGAGGGGTAATAACAGAGTGATCTCTGATCTCTGGAGGGGCTGCCTGCTGTTTTCCCGTGCTGGTCAGTGACAGACAGCCGAGGAGTAGGAAACCCAATTTAAATGACAGTAAGTGCATTTATATTCTGATTGCTATTCAGTTGTATGAGGTTATATGTTGTATGTTGTGTAAGCCCCGGTTCATACTGTTGCGATCTCTGAGCAGTGCGAGTTCAGCCATATGCTTGTATGGCTGAACTTGCATTAGATTCGGAAGAAAAAAGGCACATGTGCCTTCTTTTTTCCTGCAGTGGAATCGGATCGCATGGGTCTTCTCCCCCATGCGATCAGATTCCTATGCGAGTTCGCAGATCGCACTGCGATCTGTGAACAAAACTGCAGGTGTAATTAACTTTTTAATGGCACCCGCACCAGTGTGAGCCTGGGGTAAAAGCGGAGTTCCCCCAATCAGACAGCATTGATGGGCAGTGCAGTCTGTATGTCTCTGTGTGGGCAAAGTTATTGCTGGTATATTGTTTTTGTAGCGCTGTATATGTATATTGGTATTTTACTAATAGCAATTTTGACTCCCTTGGAAACAATGATGTCAAGAAAGAGAAAAATTGACTCGGAGTGTAGGATATTCAAAGAACAGTGGACTTATGATTACTTTTTCATGCAGTACAAGGAAAGAGCTGTGTGTCTGATATGCCAGAACATAGTGTCTGTGTTCAAAGAATACAATTTACGTCGACACTATGAAACTCAACATAAAGATAAATATGATTGGTCGGAGAAGTGAAAAAAGATAAAATATTAAAACTGAAAAATACACACTACAATGACAATAGTTTAAAGTTTAAACTATTGTCATTGTAGTGTGTATTTAATGTGGCGCTGCACTCTGATGTTGTAGGAGAAAACATGTATTAAAAAGTCTATTTAATTAAGTAGAACGTGTTGTCTATATTTATTTAAAGTTGCGCATTTTGATGTGACGTCACATTTATCAACCCCCCCCCCCCCCAATCGTCACACATGTCTGACCCCCCCCCCCCAGGTGCGTGACGTCATTTATGGACGGCCCCCGAGTCCCCTGCCTCTGAGAGTTCCCAGCGGCTTGAACAAAAAACCTTCAACCTCGACAGACAACGCGAGACCACTACCACCTCTGCCATTGCCTCATGTCAGCACTGTACTGGCCTGCGTGCGGAACTTCTTCCGCACCGTACGTAGCTAGTCCGAGGTGCTAATTTAGGATCCCTCTCCAACTTCCACCTCTTCGCTGCCCCCCCCCCCCCCCTAGGGCAGACGTTGACAGCGGGCACGGGCTACGGAGCATGGATCCCGTGCAGGAGAAATGTCGAATGTGCGTGGGGAGCGTCAGCGCAGCACGCGGACACGGCGAGTCCAAGGTGCACGCACACCACAGGCGGCGCAGGCGAGACCCCAGCAAGTCTGGACTTGCGCGAGAAAAATAATAAAATTATCATCTAAATCACTCAACACGAATTGGTTAACGCTTGTCACTGATAATCCAGAGTGACGCCTCGCGTGTCGCGTGTCGTCGTTGTTGTGTTTGTTACCCGGGCATGGCAGCTGCGCGTATTGCGCGTCGTGTTGTGTGTGTTAGTCTGTAAGTTCGTTGTGAATGTTGTGGATTTGCTCTCCAGCACACAACCGGTTAGTGCGGTGCTCGTCACGAATTGGCCACATTCTGTTTACGTGACAAACCCCTTCCTAGTTGTAACTGTGTATGTATCTGTGTATGTAACTGTGATGATATCGATGTACCCGTGTATGTATGTTGTATGTATGTTGTATGTATGTATCTGTGTATGTGTCTGTGTATAAGTGGAACTTCTTCCGCACCGTACGTGGCCACGCGTGGTGATCGCGGGCGAGGCCGAGCGACGCGAGAGGGGTGAGGGGGGGGGCAGCTGCGGGTCGCCCCCCCCCCCCGCGCCCTGGGGGCTCCGTCACCGCCACCGCCGCCCTGGGGGCTCCGCGCGGGGGCGCCAGGAGGAGGAGGCGCCGCGTGATGCACAAGTCGCCGCGTGGCCCCGTGGTGAGCGCCGGGAAGGGCCGTCACGTGGCAGTGGCGCCTACGCACGAACCTCCAGCTCTCCAGGGGCCATGTCACCGCCCCCGATATAAACGCGGCAGTGACGAGTCAGACCGCGGCAGTCATCGCAAGGGACGATTCGGACATCCCCGACGCGAGCTCGGCACGAGATCCGTCTTCGTCGTGGTCGTCCTGCACGTGGTGCCGAGGGGCTGCTGCTGCTGCTGGGAGCGCGTCGCGTGCAGGTGCCCGCGTGAGCCCGCCCGGGGGGAGTTGTCGGCACGACGACCCGAGGCGCAGCCCGAGCCGAGCGGTGACAATGGGTCTCCTTGCGTCACGAGTGGCGTCGCTGCTGGACGGAATGTTCACTCAGCAAGCGCGCGTGCTGCTGCTGGGTTTGGACGCGGCCGGGAAAACCAGCATCCTGTACAAGCTCAAGCTCGACGAATCCGTGGTGACCATCCCGACCATCGGCTTCAACGTGGAGACCGTGCAGCCCATCAGGAACGTCACCTTCACCGTGTGGGACGTGGGCGGCCAGCAAAAGATCCGCGCTCTCTGGAGGCACTACTTCCAGAACACGGACGGGCTCCTCTTCGTGCTGGACAGCGCGGACCTGGGAGCGCTTCCCGGAGGCTCTCAAGGAGCTGGACGCCATCCTGGACAGCCCCGAGATGACGCGGGTGCCCTTCGTGCTCCTCGCCAACAAGCAGGACCTCCCGCGGGCAGCGGCCACCGCGGAGGTGGCGGAGGCGATGAAGGCGGTGAAGACGCGGCACGGGCGCGAATGGCTGGTGCAGGGCTGCTGCGCCCGCACCGGAGAGGGCCTCCTGGAGGGCGTGGGGCAGCTCTCCCGCTTTATCAGCAACTCCAGAGCCTCCTCGGGGACAAAGTGAGCGCGGCTCGGCAGCAGCAGCAGCGGCGGCGGCGGTGTCACTCCAAGGCGGCGTCTCTCGTGCACGTGGGGGGGGGGGGCTTTCGAGTTGTGTCCACTGGTCGTAACTTCACACGAGCGAACGCCGTCATTCAAACAAACAGCTCGCTGTGTGTGCCTCTGCGTGTGGATGTCTCTTGGTGTGCTGTTGCTCTGCTTGTCCCTCTGGGCTGCCCAGAAGTATATCTTTCCTTGTGTGTCTTCTCTGTGTATGTACCTCGTGTCTGTTCACGAGTCCCTGTCCTCTGTTTTTACGTTGGCATGTTCAGCCCAGATGATGAACACGAGAGATGTATCAGTCTTTTGAAATACGTGGTCAACCAGGTGAGTGTCTAACAGTGTTGTTGGCCGACTGGTTTGCATCACGTGATGGTTCCAAGGTCTGTTGAGTTTCTCGTCTCCCATCTTCTTGTTGCATTTGCTTACGTGCAGTTTGCCGTTCTCTGTGTGCTGTGCACGTGGTGTCCCCATGTGTGATGTTTCACCCAATTTCCACCTGATGATGAGCACTTGTTTTGCGTTCGAAACGTCGTGATTTATTTTAATTTAATTTATTTAATTTTATTTCTACATACGTGTCTTTACCGGAAAAAAACCAATGCGTAAAACAGCTTGTTGTGAAAGACCCAATGCAGAAGATCGCTGGGTTTGGTCTTCCACGAAGCTCACGTTCCACCCTAAACCGCATCCACGTCACAAACCACGGCAGTAGATGCGGATACCCTGATGCACAAATGTTAAATTAGAAACTCTCCAGGAGCCTGCGACTGCGGCCATCCAGAACAGACCGTGCCACGTGTAACGACGCAATGCCCGGTCCACAAACACGACGGAGACGTCACAGCGATACACTCACTACCACTGCTTCTTCTCACGCGGTGATCTGGGCTTGCCCACCTGGATGTGACTTCATAGTCGTCTGCTGTGCACCTGCATCAGCAGCCACACGAACGAAGCATCAGAAGAGAACGCGTCCACGTGCACGCGCCACGCGACTGCGCGTGCCTCTCGCTGCGAGTGAACCTCCGCATCGTCGTCAACTGCGGACTGCAGGTTCACTTCGACGGCGGCTGTCGCTCTGTGATTCCACACTGGGGGGCAAACGCCTCTCCCGAGTTGATTCCGTTCCGCGCTTTCCTTGCAGCCGTCGCGTCGCGGCCTCCGGATGCTATGGGGTCATCTCGCCATCTCTACGGGTCAACTTTGACCGCTCGTGGTTTAGATATAAACATGTGAATGGCATCTGTAAATTAAAAGCGGCACAATCTGTGCAAGTTTTTTTCATCGAAGGCACTGTAATGGCTCGTCTCATTTTCAGACATGCTTTTATAGACCAAACGACATTGTATAATCTTGATTTGAAGTTTTCGTGACTGCAGAAATCCATACTCTTTGGTTCTTTCGGTAAAGTCACGTAGGAAGAAATAGAATAGTTTTAAATAAAATAAATTAGTATTTCTACCTACGTGACTTTACCAAAAGAACCAAAACATTGCATAACATCTGTAGATAATTGTAGGATTTGTCGTTCTCGTCTTTCATACAAATGAGATTGTTTGACCCTAATGGTTAAATTCATCAACGTACTCAATTTTAGTACCGTTTGTGTTCACATGTTCTCTTAAACTGTCAATTCAGCTGTTCGTGGCTTTGCACTGCTCGATTAAATATTTGATAAAATGTAAAATCTACTTTTGTTATATGAAAACCAGGACAATGTAATCAGCGCAATGTGAATGTGTAAATTGTTTAGGGTTGATATTCTCTCTGATTTCGTTACCCCGATGGTGATGCGGCGTTACCTTCACTGCTCGTGTTCTTCAGAGTCACAGATTGTTTACACTCCTCGTTGTCTTAGACTCGCTAACTACGGATGGTGTATACAGGACATATCATCGAATGCCTTGTGTTATAAATCTATGACAGCTTGATCAATGTATTTGCCGTACGCATTGTAAGTTGTTAGTTGGTTGAAGGTGGCCTGATGTTGATGATTTCATGAATTGTTTGTTTAGTCGGTTTGTTGTTGTCTAATGTATCAGATTTGCATTGAATAATGTTGATAAATATGTTGTAGATGCACGAACCGAGGCTGATAGTCGAATGATTATATTATTAAGATCCAATCGTCACGTTTGTGCAATAAAATAGTTTGGGATCAGACAGTGTCGTTACCGTTAAATGTTCTCGGATTGTGCGACCTAATTTACATCTTGCTTCAAGCAGTTCTTCTTGACTCGAGTTGAAGATTGTTGCCCGAGTTTTCCATCTTCGGACGATTGCACGATTTAACGTGCCTATGAACGATGTAAAAGTGTCCCTAGACGCAGCTGATGATACAACTACTGGCTCCACAGAAGCAAATGAAACGTGTTACTGCATTTTAGAGCCTTAACATTCACCACTTATCATTTAATTTTTCATTTCTTTGGTATAGCCCTGTGAGCCATGCGGCTCTTAAGTCGGGTGCAACCGCAACAAACAAAATATGAACAGAGAAAAGAAACATCCTCGATAAACCAGCACATCTTCCAAAAAAAAAACGTATTACAACCCTGTGGGCAAAAAAAAAACAACAAACAACCATAAGACAATTTATATTAACCATATGTTTTCTAAATCACCAAAATAAAGCTATAAAAACAATGTAACAGTAATCATAGGAACTGTGATTCTTAATTTAACAATAAACGATATACATAACATGTACGACCAAACTTGCAGCCATAGCTGGCAGCATGACACTCCTTGTGTATGATGTGTGAGTAAGCGTATGATAAGTGAGTCAGTGAGAGTGTGAGTGAGTGTATGATGAGTGAGTCAGCGTATGATGAGTTAGTGTATGATGAGTGAATTGTGTATGATGAGTGAATGGGTCAGTGGTTGTGTGAGTGACTGTATGTTGTGTGAGTGAGTCAGTGTAAGATGAGTGAGTGTATCACGGCCTCCTTCCCGCCATCACGGCCTCCTCTCCTCGGCTCCGTCGGCTCCCTCGGCTCCATCAGCGCCTCCAGCCTGCGACTGCCGAAGGTATGGGGATGACGAACCAGGAGCCGTCCTGCAAACCTCAAGGATCAGAATCAGAGCCATCATTTTTTATGGCGTCATCGTGTCGTGAGCTCCGTCAAGCGTCTTGAGTGAAGGCGCTGTCCATTTCATTCGTTCATCGCGCAGGGCTCGGGGAAAGGACCTCTTGCGACTCGCAGCATTCCCATGAACTGCTTCTTGCCGCCCGAACACCGCTGTTCATCAGATGCTTAGAAACGTGATGTCTTTGTATTATTACACGCTTTTATTTAACTCACTCTGTCTGTTGTTGTTGTCGTATCCTCAAATCTTGTAACTGAATTTTAACCCACTTCCCAATGTGGTATCGACTGCAAAACTTGGTATACTTATGTCATACTGATGACAATACTATATTCTATCATAAAAAAACTTAAAAATATATATATTTGTAAACATTATTTTTTATATGTTATGTTTCGGCTTGGGTCTCATTGTCCACGCTCAACTGATGTTGGCTGTAAATCAGCACGGCCCCTGACGTGATGGCAAGCTTCGGGGCCACTTCCTGGAGTCGTGGAGTTCTGCCATTACGAATACGGTACATTTCATTAAAGCGTGTTTTTAAAAAAAGTACTTTTAAATATTACTTATTACCTCAACGGTTAGAAATGGGTGGAGCAGTGGGCGTAGTGGTTAGCGCACTGTTGTCTGAACCTGGCCACATGAGTTGGATTCCTGGCCACGACTAACATGACCAGCGTGGTGAAGTATGATCACACAACCTTTAATGACTGATAGGGAATGCGGTGGTCTTCATCCGGCAGTCCCGCGGGACGAAACTTTTTTACTTTTCTAACTTATTACAAAACATGTATTGGCCAGTAATAAGAGGCACACGTTATTACCAAGTGTGAATCATTATCCAATTTAGCTCATAGCTGCTCACCAATGACATTCTAAAGTTGACAATGTTTATTAAAAGTCTGAAGTGTTAGAAGAGAACAGCGGTCTACTTGTTGACTTCTTCATTCACCACTTTAATTTAAAACGGGGACACGCAGTGTGGTGTCAGGGAGTGAGCTCACTTCCCCGGTCACTCGAGCGAACGAGGGGCCGTCCATAAATGACGTCACGCGATTTTGGACGATTTTTGACCCCCCCCCCTCGTCACACGGCGTCATGAAAAGTCAGACCCCCCCCTCAAATATGACGTCACAAAGCTCTGCCCCCCCCCCCCCCCCAAATAAAACACGCTTCAAATCGCTTTAAAGTTTAGAGAGTTACGTGTTTAGAGGTTTCTGTGTTTCGATTGTTGGATGTTGAATGGTTTAGATGGTTAGTAGTTGAGGTTATAAGGGTATGTGTTTAGGGGTTTAGAGGTATCGGGGTTTCAAGGGTTAGTGATTTACAGTGTTAGGTGTTTAGTGGTTTGAGAGTTGAGGGTTTAACACCTAGACTTTCACAACTAATATTGTCCATAATAAAGTTTTTTTTTGGGTTAGTCTCCAACACTAAATGGCACTTTTTGTTGATGTGACAAATTTTACTAATTGGCTGTTTCGGGTGGTGGTTGATTTAACGACACGTTTATATTTACATAATCTAACAAAAAAAACCTTTATGGGTTTAGAGGGTTCCGGGTGTAGTGGATTATGTTTTTAGAGGGTTAGCATTTTAGGGGCATAGGTGTTTTAAGGGTTAGGCGTCTAGAGGGTTCGTTCTTTAGAGGGTAGAGGTTTAAATGTGTTGGGATTAGGTTACAGATTTAGGGTTTTAGAACGTTAGGGTTTTGAGGGTTAGGGTTTTAGAGGTTGAGGAATTAGGAGGTTGTGAGTTCAGAGGGTTAGGGGTCTAGAGGGTTAGTTCTTTAGAGGGTAGTGGTTTAGATTGGTTGGTATTTAGAATGTTAGGGATTTAGGGTTTTAGAAGGTCAGGGTATCAAGGTTTAGAGGGTTAGGGATTCAGAGGGTTTAGAGGGTTTGGTTTTTAATGGCTTAGACGGTTAGGGTTAAAAGTATAAGGGGTTTAGAGAGTGAGGGTTTTAAGGGTAAAGGGGTTGAGGGTTAGGGGTATAGGAATTTAGAGGGATAGGGGTTCAGATGGTTAGGGTTTACCTTTCCTGTGATGTTTTTGTATTGTATTTTTGTTGTTATTTTCTGACCCACCCGATTGGACGTCTGTGAAAACAGATCGTTATAGCTTATCAGATTCATCCAGTATCAATAAATATTCAAATTCTATTGACCTCTGTGCGAATCTATGGATTTCTGTGTGAGTTTTTGGGCCTTTGAGAGTATGGATCTCTGTGTGAGGCTCTGGGTCTCTGAGCATGTCTATCGGTCTCTGTATGGGGTCGCTGTGTAAGTCTGAGTGTCTGTAGGAATGTATGGGTCTCTGTTGGAGTCTATGGGTTTCTGGGTATGGTTGTTTGTGCGAGTCTTACATGCACAAATTTAACTTAAAATGGCCATTGAGGGTTGCGGAATCCAAGTTGAATATTAAGTTCCCTGCAGTGCAAGCCAGCTCTCTAGTCGTGTCATCAAACAAGCCCCTTTAATTCTTTATAATAATAAAATAGACTTAGTCCAGGAAATCCACACTGAGTCACAGTCGGGTCCTGAATTGTTTTTTTTACATTTTCGACGTATGAATGATGAGTTCTTACACAAGTGGGGGAAACCGGAGCACCTGGAGAAAACCCACGCATACGAGGGGCAGCACTTTAAACCGTGCAGGCAAAGATGGCGATTATCCCACTTTCTGTACTGCCTTCTCCTGGCCAGCCAGCCAGGAGAAGGCACCTCGATGCCCACGGAAAGGGGGTTTCACAACATTCACTGTGTGATCCACTCACCCTTGCTGCCTTCCACTGCTGGATTACAGGCTTGCAACACCACCGCCTGGCGAATAATAGTAATAATTAAAAGTTTTATAGCGCGCACAAGAACGACTCAGAGGCATGAGGAACCACAGCCGTGCAGGAAGGAAGCCACGTGGTGAGCCAGTACCAACAATTGTCCAAGCTCTGCGGTCCTCTATGGAGGCATTATGCGCTAATTAATGACGAGTGTTTATACCAGTGGGGGAAACCAGAGTACCCGGAGAAAACCCATGCGTGCGAGGGTGAAACACTCTATCCCTGTACAGGTGAAAATGGCGATTAGTCCACTTGCTCTACTGCCTTCTCCTGGCGAGTCAGGTTATGGCACCTCGACGCCCACGGGAAGGTGATTTGCCAACATCATTGTGCGGTGATTCACCAACCCTCGCTACCTTCCAGAGTGCTGGATTAGAGACGTGCACTACCAACACCAGGCGAATGATAACAATAATAATAACTTTCTACTTCTAACTTGATAACAATAGACGAAAAATAACAACAGGCAAATGAAACGACAGGCGAATGAGAACAGTAATTATTATTTCCACTTAGAACTTGATAACAATAATTATTTCTACTTTTAACGAAATAACATTATTTCTACTTATAACGTGATTACAACAATAATAACTATTTCTACTTTTAACTTGACAACAGGCGAATGATAACAGGCAAATGATAAAAACAGGCAGCACATCTACGCCTCTACATAAGGAACGAAACAGGTGAATGTCTCCACAAATCTGGCTGTTGCCTGATGAAGCTAGTTGTAATTACTGGCGAAACGTTCTACTCAGATTGTAAATGTTGTGGCTTGACTCTCCAACACACCGTGAGCTGTACTAGTTACAAATTGGCATGTTTTGACAACCCTTACTAGTTGGCTGTGTCGGGTGGTGGTGGGTTTAAACGACACATTTATATATTTACGCGATCTAATCCAAAAAATAAACCTCTATTATGGATGATATTGGTCGCGAAAGTCTACGTGTTAAACAAACGCGAAGGAATCAGAGGAAAATCGACGTGACCACGAGAGAAAATGCAAACTCCAAATATATAGACATCAGGGTTGGGGTCAAAAATACGAATTCCAATATACCAGTTTAACACGTCGGCTTTCGCGAGGGAGTTTGCATCTCGTCACTGTGGTGCCTCATTATCTGACTCACCCAACCACTAAACTACGAAAGCCACACACACACTCACTCATCCACTCACCCTGCCACCCACTCAACCGCTAAATCACTTGCTCATGCACACACACAGCCACACACACAGTCACTCAAGAACATACCTGTGCACCCACCTACACACCCACTCATTAACTCAACGACCCACCCACCAACCCACTCACTCACTAACCCACTCACTCTAGACTCCACTCAACCACCCACTCACCTATTCACTCCCCCACTCACACACCCACCCAACCACCCACGCACTCAATCAATCACCCACCAACCACTCACCCACCCAATAAACGAAAACTGAACTATTTCTCAATGTACCAGCTAAGGCCCACAGAGCTATATAGGATCTTTTTCAAAAGCGACCTTGTTACAAATTACAGGTAAACAAAGTGGCTTATCACGTACATTTATTGCAGCCAAATCCTCTGAATGCAAGTTTATTCTCAATGCAGAGGTAAAACCCCGAGGACCCGGAGAAAAATCCACGTGACCACAGGGAGAAGATGCAAACTCGAAATATACAGGCGGCAGGGTCGGGATCAATTCCATGACCTCCTGTATACTAGGCAAGGTAGTTAACATCTCACCACCGTGGTGCCCCATTCTCTGACTCACTCACCCACCCACTCGCACACTAACTTCCCCACTCAACCTCCTACACTAACTTATTCACCCACATACCAGCCACTCACCCAAACACCCACCCATTCACCTACTGACTCGCACCACTTACTCAAATACCCATCCACTCACACAATGACCCAGCCACTGACTCAAACACCCACCAACTCACCCACCCAACCCCCATTCAATCACCCAACCACCAACCCACCCATTCACTCACTCACCCACGAAACAAAAACTAAACTGTTTTTATTTTACCAGGTAAGGCCCACAGGGCTATATAGATCTTTTTCAAAAGCGACCTTGTTACAAATGACAGGTTAACTAAGTGGCTTATCACTTACACATGCATTGCAGCCAAATCCTCTGAATGCAAGTTTATTCTCAATGCAGAGGGAAAACTCCGTGGACCTGGAACAAAAATCCACACGACCACGAGGAGAACAAGCACAATCAAATATACTTGCGACAGGGTCGGGATCGAATCGACAACCTCCTGTATACTAGGTGAGGAAGTTACCATCTCACCAACATGGCACCCCATTCTCTGACTCACTCACTCAAACACCCACCCATTCACCTATTCACGCACACCACTTACTCAAATACCCACCCTCTCACTCAATAACCCATCCACTCACTCATGAACCCACTGAAGCACTCACCTATACAAAAACCCACTCACCCACTCACTCACCGACTCACTCACCCATGAAATCGCACACCCATCTTCTCAACCACTCAGCCAGCCACCCACTCAATCTCGTACCCACTAACTCTCTCACTTCCTCACCAACCTACCAACCCACCAGCGACGTGCGGTCACGGGAGGCAGAGCCTCAACTGTCATACTCCAATGACAATAGTTTTTACGAAAAGTAAAAAAAAAGAGAAAAATAAAATAAAATAAGATTTTTCCACTGATCTGTGTTATAAATGTCATTTCTGTACGATTCCAATCATTTTTATAGTCAAAATCGCCAAATTTGCGGAACTCCGCTGCAAATACAGGAAGAGACGAGAGGTGAGGCAGCGACGAGCTCAGCCTCCCCTGATTACGCAACCCCTCAGTAACTGGATGGAGCGCGGGCAATAAGCGCGTGCCAGTTACTATCACAGTATGTCACCAATGTAATGTTTGTAGACCCCTTCATTTCATGTCCTCGCCTTCCATACTCCAGGTAACTTATTTCACGTATGTGTATAAAGATATTTAGGCTCGCTGGTCTCGTCATGAAACTGCAATGAAAAAGCACCAGGGGAGGTAGCCATCACATTTGCCTCACTGAGGGGGATGCGTCTAACACGCCCCCCTCCGTGAGGCCACGTCCCCCTCAGTGTGTGAATCTGGCTCTGACACAAGCCAGTGCCTCCCCAGCCATTGACCTCACCACACGTCACTGCAAACCACCCACCCATCTCCTCACTCAACCACCCACCCAGTCGATCATCCACCCACTAACACGCACCCACCCAACAACTCACTAACCCACCCAGCACTCACTCACCGAGCCAGTCAATCTCTAACTCAACTACAATTCACCCAGTCACTAACCCACTCACTCAATTTATAACCCACCCACTACCCACATAACCTGCTACCCACACACTCACTCATCCACAAATCCACTCAACCCCTCACTCATCCATCCACTCACATACTCACCCAGCCACTCACCTACTCACCCAGTCACATACACATCCACTCACCATGCCACCCACTCAATTTCTAACCCACCCACTCGCCCAACCACTCCCTCAGCAACTCACCCACTAACCACGTAATTATTCACCCACCCACCCATCACTCAACCACCCAATAATTCAACCACCAAAACATTCAACCACCCACTAACTCAACCACCCACTACCACCCACTAACTCAACCACCGAGCCACTCACACTCACCCACTCACCCACCCACCCACCCACTCACCCGCCCACTCACCAACACACTAAACTAAATCTAAATTGTGGTTTTTAACCAGGTAAGGCCGATAGAGCTAAACATCTTTTTCAGAAATGACCTGGTTAAAAATTATAGGTCAACGAAGTGGCTTATGACATGTATTGCAGCCAAATCCTATAAATGCTTGTTGATTTTAAATGTGGAGGGAAATATACAGGTGTCAGGGTCGGGATCAAACCCACAACCTTCTGCATACCAGGCGAGGTAGTTAACATCTCGCCACCGTGGCACCCCACTGTCTGACTCTCCCACGCACTAACCCACACACTCACCCACTCATTCAATCACCCACTCACTCAACTACTGAGCCATTCATACACTGACCCACTCACTAAGCCACCCACTCAATCACTAACCCACACTCATGCACCCAGCCACTCACTCACTCAGCGACTCACCTACGACGCATCAACCCATCCACTCACTCATCCACCCACGCACCCACCCACTCACGCACGCACCCACTCATCCACACAATTTAATTGGTTTTCATTTTACTGGGTAAGGCCCTGATCTACAGATCTTTGTCGGAAGCCACCTCAGCACAAATGACAGTTCAATTAAGTGGCTTTTCACGTAGAATGTTATTGCAACCAAATTATATAAATGCATGTTCAAATGTGGAGGGACAACCTGGAGAAAATTCCACGCGACCACGGGGAGAACATAGAAACTCCAAATATCCAAGCGGAAGGGCTGGGATAAAATCACCCACAATCTCTAACACACTCACTCACCTACTTCCTCAATCACTGACCCACACTCACAGACCCACCCAGTTAATCACCTACTCTATGTGTAGTCCTTAGCTCTTCTGGTAATGTGAGATATTCTTCCTCCCAGCAGTATTTTACCAGGTAAGGCCCACTGAGCTATAAAGATTGTTTTCAGAAGCATCCTCGCCACAAATGATAGTTCAACAAAGTCACTGTAAACATTTATTGCACCCAATTCCTGTTATTACATGTTTCTAAATGTGGAGTGAAATATACAGACGTCAGGGTCGGGATCGAACCCACAACATTCTGTATAGCAGGCGAGGTAGTTAACATCTTGCCACCGTGGCGCTCAATTCTTTGACTCACCCACTCAACTACTAAAGCCACCCACTAACCGACTCACAAACCCACTCACCCTGCCACGCACTCAATTTCTAACCCACTCACTAAACCACTCATCCACGCACCCACCTACACATGCACTCACCAACTCACTCACCCAACAACCCACCCACCAACTCACCCACCCACTCACTGACCAACTCACGCACCAACCCACCCACTCACACTGTGACCTACTCCATATCTAACCCAACAACTCACTCACCCAGCCCCTCACCTACTAACCTAACCACCCACCAACTCACTCACCCACCCACGCACTCAACCACCCACTCACCCAACTGTAAACTAATTTTTTTTTTACAAGGTAAGGCCCACAGAGCTATACAGATCTTATTCAGAAGCAACGTGGCCACAAAAAACCCAGAGGTCTCGGAGAAAAATCCATGAACCACGAGGAGAACATGCATCTCCAAATATACAGGCATCAAGATCGAGACCGAACCCATAACCTCCTGTACAAAAGGTAAGGTAGTTAACATCTCGCCACCATGGGGCTCCACTCTCTGACTCGCAGCCACCCACTCACCTACCCATTCAGCCACATACCCACTCACCTACCCATTCAGCCACATACCCATTCAGCCACATACCCATTCAGCCACATACCCACTCACCTACCCATTCAGCCACATACCCACTCACCTACCCATTCAGCCACATACCCATTCAGCCACATACCCACTCACCTACCCATTCAGCCACATACCCATTCAGCCACATACCCACTCACCTACCCAATCAGCCACATACCCATTCAGCCACATACCCATTCAGCCACATACCCCCCACTACCCACTCAGCCACATACCCACTCAGCCACATACCCACTCAGCCACATACCCACTCAGCCACATACCCACTCAGCCACATACCCACTCAGCCACATACCCACTCAGCCACATACCCACTCAGCCACATACCCACTCAGCCACATACCCACTCAGCCACATACCCACTCAGCCACATACCCACTCAGCCACATACCCATTCAGCCACATACCCATTCAGCCACATACCCATTCAGCCACATACCCATTCAGCCACATACCCATTCAGCCACATACCCACTCAAAGACCCACACACCTTGCTAACCACTTACCTACGCACCCACCTACACACCCACTCACTGACTCACTCACTCAACAATTCATTCACCCATCCACTCACCATTTCACTCCCCCAATCGTACACCCACCCATCCACCCACTCCATCTCTAACTCACACACTCACCAGTCCACCCACTCACCCAGCCACTTACCTACTCACCTACTCACCCTGCCACCTACTCGACCTGCAACAGACCTACCTACCCAACGAGCCACCTACCCCCTAAACTAAACTACTTTTTAAATCCTTTATATTAAGTTCGCGTGCTTGCTTGCTTGCTTAGGACCGTGCAAATCTTTCGGTCGTTTTTTAACCCACTTCCCGTGATCCAATCGAGCTGACATTTTCCACACAGACTCGTTGTGCCAGACAATTATTGTTCGTGAGAAAAAATTCCCAAAATTTTACACTTTTTAGGCAAAAAAAAATTTATTTTACATATATTCAAATAGAACGCATTCATGTCTTTGGCTGAACATCACAGTGCAAGAGCCCAGAGCGTAACCCCTCCACAGGCCGTGGCGGAGTAGCGCAGTTGGTAGCGCCCTCGCTTCCCATGCCAAAGGTCGCGGGATCGATCCCCGCGTCCTCCACAGGCGAATATATTTTTAATCCTTTATATTAAGCTCGCTTGCTTGCTTAGGACCGTGCAAATCTTTCGCTCGTTTTTTAACCCACTTCCCGTGATCCAATCGAAGCTGACATTTTCCACACAGACTCGTTGTGTGTGACAATTAATTTTCGTGAAATTTTTTTTCCAAAATTTTACACTGTTTAGGGAAAACAAATTAAATATTTAATTACCAATTGCTTAATACTGGCAGACAATCATCTGACCCATAGATTGCAGCCATCTCAAGCCAGAGGACGAGAGAACTCTAGCCGCCACGCATATAAAGGATTTAGAGTGAAAAACTTTGTTTTTACGGGTTTACTTGTTATTTCACCAGGTAAGGCCCATTGAGCTATATAGATCCTTTTCAGAATAGACCTGTGAACAAATTATAGATAAACGAAGTGGCTTATCACATAGACATTTATTGCAGCCAAATCCTCTAAACGCATGTTGATTCTAAATGCAGAGGGGAAAACCCGGAGGACCTGTAAGCAAAATCCACGCGACCATGTGTAGAACATGCAAACTCCAAATATACAGGCGACAGGGTCAGGATCGAATCCACAATCTCCTGTATACCAGGCGAGGCAGTGCATGTCTCACCACCTTGGCGCCTCACTCTCTGACTCACCCATCCAATCACTCACACGCTAACGTACCCACTCAACCTCCCACATCAACTCACCCACCCACTCGCTGACCCCACTCAGTCAACAACTCACCCACCCAACCACTCACTCCGTTAACCACTTTCTCACCCACCCACTCACCCTACGACCACTCACCAAGCTACACACTCACCTACCAACACACCCATTCACTCACTTGCTCACCCACCCACTTACTCACCCAACCACTAACTGACCAACTCACCCACCCACAAACTCACGAACAAAAAACACACCCACTCAACCCATCGCTCACCCAACCCCTCACTCACCCACTTACTGAATCACCCACCCACGCACTCACCGACCTACCAACTCACTTCACCCACCCAATACTCCCTCACCGAGCCACTCAATCTCTAACCCACCCACTCACCCAACCACCCACTCACCCAACCACCCACTCAATCTCGAAACCACACACAAACCCTGCTACTGACTCAATCTCTTAACCAAAGCTCACAAACCCACCCATCCACTCACTCACCCAGTGACTAACCCACTCACTCGATTTCTAACCCATCCATTCACGCACTACCCACCTAACCTCCTACCCACACACACTCACCCACCCACACATCCATGCACCCACACACTCACCCACTCACTCAACCATCCACTCACTAACTCACCCAGCCGTGCACCTACTCACTCACCCACTTTCAGATCCACTCACCCTGCCACCTACTCAATTTATAACCCACCTACTCACCCACCCACCCAGCCAACCACCCGCCTACTCCCTCAGCCACTCAGCCACTCACCCACTACCACCGTAATTACTGACCCACCCACTAATTTAATCACCTACTAACGTAACAACCCACAAACTCAACCACTGAGTTACTCGAACTTACCCACTCACCAAGCCACCCACTAAATCTCAAACCCACACTGATGCACTCACCCACCCGCCCACTCACCAACACCCTTAACTAAATAAAAAAAAATTCCCCAGGTAAGGCCCACTGAGCTATATAGATTGTTTTGAGAAGCAGGGTTTGGATCGAACCTACGAACTTAAAAATACCAGGCAAGATAGTTAACAATTTGCCAACATGGCACTCCACTCTCTGACTCTCCCACCCACGATAACACACACTCAAACACCCACCCACTAACTCAACCATCCATTCATTCAACCACCGAGCCAAGCACACACTCACCCACTTACCAAGCCACCCACTCAATCTATAGCCCACACTCACTCACCCAGCCACTGACCTACTACCAATCAAACTATTCTTAGGTTTTTTCGGTAAAGTCACGTGGGTAAAAAAATGTAAATTAATAAAAGTAAAATAAAACACCCATCAAACATCGCACTCACTCATCCACTCACCCACCCAGCCACTCCTCTGCACACTAAATGAAAATTACGCTTTTTTATTTTACCAGGTAAGGCACTCGGCTATATAGATGTTTTTCAAAAACCATTTGACCACAAATATTCAACTCAATTAGGTGGCTTTTCACGTATAAAGTTATAGCAGCCAAATTCTATAATTGCATGTTTTTAAATGTGGAGGGAGAACCCGGAGCACCTGGAGAAAATTCCACGCGACCATGCGGAGAACATGCAAATATACAGGTGTCAGGGTCGGGATCGACCTCACGACCTCCTGTATAAAAGGCGAGGTAGTTAACAGCTCGCCACCACGGCACTCCACCCACTCACCCATTCAAACACCCACCAACCCACTCACAAACCCACTCACCCTGCCACCCACTCAATCTTTAATCCACTCACTCAACAATTTACTCACCCACTCACCTATTCAACTATTCACACCCCCACTCACACACCCACCCATTCACCCACTCAACCTCTACCCTACCCACCAACGCACTCCACAACCCACCTACCCACTCACCCACCCAATAAACTAAACCATCTTTTTTATTTTACCAGATAAGGCTCAGAACTATATTTATATTTTTCAGAAGTGACCTGGTTATCTGATTATCACGGAGACATTTATTGCAGCCAAATCCTCTAAATGCATGTTGATCTTAAATCTGGAGAGAAAACCTGGAGGACCCGGAGAAAAATCCACACGACCACGGGGAGAACATGCCAACTCCAAATATACAGGTGGAAGGGATGGGATCGAATTCACAAACTCCTGTATACTAGGTGAGGTAGTTAACATCTCATCACCGTGGTGCCCCACTCTTTGACTCACCCACCCACCCAATCACACACTAACAACTCACCTGCTCAACCTTCGATATTCACTCACCCACCCACTAACTGACCCACCCAACAATCTACTTACCCACCCACTAACCTATTCACTCAACTCCTCACTCACCACTCCCCCACACAATCACGCACTGACCTACCCACTAACTCACTCAGTCAGTCACTAATTCACCCCTCACTCAACCATCCACCCACTCATGCTACCATCCACTCACTTACTTATCCAGGCACTCACCTACTCACCCATTCTCACCCACACAATCACCTAGTTACCCACCCACTCAATCTCTAACCCACCAATTTACTCATCCACTCACCAACCCACCTCTCAGCCACTCCCTCACCCACTCACTCACTTCAAACTATTCACTCACTCACCCACCCACTAATTCACACAATCACCCACCACCCACTCAATCTCTAACACACTCACGCACCCACTCACCCACCGACTCACCCATTGACTCACCCACCAACTCACTCACAGACCCACCCAGTTAATCACCCACTCTATGTGTAGTCCTCACCTCTTCCAGTATTGTGAGATATTCTTCCTCCCAGCGGTATCTTCACGACAACGCCCTGGGGGGTGGGCAAGCCTCTCAACGAGTCGGGCGAGCAGGGCAACAGCCTGGTCATGTTGGGTTCATAGCGCAGTGCGGCACACGCATACACACAAGCAGAACACACACATATTAACACAATAACAACAGTGGGAGCCACTCACGCGATAGGGATGGGCCGCATGGTCCACTCCAGCTCGATGTACGGCTTGCCCAGATACAATGTTAACTACCTCGTCTGGTATACAGGAGGTTGTCGGTTAGATCCCAACCCTGACAACTGTATATTTGGAGTTTGCATGTTCTCTCCGTGGTCAAGTGGATTTTTATTCTGGTCCTCTGGATTTTCCCTACACATTTAGAAACAGGCGTTTAGAGTAGTTGGCTGCTATAAATTTCCACATAAGGCACGTTGTTGACCTATCATTTGTGGCCAGGTCACTTCTAAAAAAAGAGTTATGTTACTCAGTAAGATGGTTGAGACACAGGTGATGAGCCTGTGTGTAAGGGGTTGAGTGAGTGGTTGAATTAATGATTGAGTGACTGATTGGTTGAGTGAGTGGCTGAGTGAGTGAGTGACTGATTGGTTGAGTGAGTGGCTGAATGAGTGATTTATGGAGCGATTGGTTAAGTGAGCGAGCGGGTGGTTGAGTGAGCGAGTGAGTGGTTCAGTGAGTGAGTGGTTGAGTGAATTAGTGAGTGGTTGAATGAGTATTTGAATGAGTGAGTGTTTGAACCAATGAGTGAGTGTTTGAGCGCATGAGTGTTTGGTTGAGTGAGTGGTTGAGTTAATGACTGAGTGAGTGATTGATTGAGTGGTTGAGTGAGTGGATGGTTGAGTGGATGGTTGAGTGAATGGTTGAGTGAGTGGTTGAGTGAGTGAGTGAGTAGTTGAGTGAGTGAGTAGTTGAGTGAGTGGTTTAAGTTAGTGGATGAGTGAGTGAGTGGTTGTATGAGTGGCTGAGTGAGTGAGTGGATGAGTGAGTGAGTGGCTGGCGCGCACCTTGGCTGCGTTGTCCAGAGTGTCCCGCTGGTGCCGCCCCACTGTGTTGCTGCACTCCGCCAGGGTGAGAGCGGCGGTGCCGCGCCCGCAGCTGCTCCAGCGACTACGCCATCTTGCCCAGCCCCTCCTGGCGAGCACGCAGCATGCCCTGGAGCTCCCATCATATGGTGCTGGCAATCTGAGACACCCGCCTGTAGCACACACACAGAAGAAGAGATACGGGAATGGATTAGGGCGACCCGGGTGACGAGAAGGTCACTATTTCGCCTGGTATACAGGAGGTTGTAGGTTTGATCCAAACCCTGATGCTTACATATGAGGAGTTGCGTGACTTTTTCTATGGATCCTCTGGTTTTGCCCTCCACATATATAAATATGCATTGACAGTATTTGGCTTATTTACATTGCATCGTGATAAGCCACTTCATTGGGCTATCATTTGTGGCAAGGTCATTTCTGATAAAGAGCTATAGAGCTCAGTGGGCTTTACCTGGTAAAATAAAAAAATGCGAGTGGGTAGATGAGTGAGTGGATAGGGAAGTGGGTAGGTTAGTGGAAAGGTCAGTGAGTGGGTAGATGAGCGAGTGGGTAGGTGGTTGAGTGAGTGAGTGGTTGAGTTAATAATTGAGTGAGTGATTGTTTGAGTGAGTGGCTGAGTGAGTGAGTAGTTGAGTGATCGAGTGAGTGGTTGAATGAGTGGTTGAGTGAGTGGTTGAGTGAGTGATTGAGTGATCGAGTGGTTTAGTGAGTGGTTGAGTGAGTGGTTGAGTGAGTGAGTGGTTGAATGAGTGAGTGCGTGAGCGGCTGAGTCAATGAGTAAGTGACTGAGTAAGTGACTGAGTGAGTGGCTGAAAGGGTGAATGGTTGAATGAGTGAGTGATTGGTTGAGTGGTTTAGGAAGTGATTAAGTGAGTGAGTGGTTGAGTGAGTGAGTGAGTGGTTGAGTGAGTGAGTGAGTGGTTGACTGAGTGAGTGGTTGAATCATCAAGTGAGTGGTTGAGAGAGTGAGTGGTTGAGTGAGTGATAGAGTGTGCAAGTGAGTGGTTAAGTGAATAAGTGGTTACGTGAGTGATTGAATCAGTGGTTGAGCGAGTGAGTGGTTGAGCGAGTGAGTGGTTGAGCGAGTGAGTGGTTGAGTGAGAGGTTGAGTGAGTGATAGAGTGTGCAAGTGAGTGGTTAAGTGAATAAGTGGTTAAGTGAGTGATTAAATCAGTGGTTGAGTGAGTCAGTGGTTGAGTGAGTGAGTGAGCGGTTGAGCGAGTGAGTGAGTGGTTCAGTTAGTGGTTGAGTGAGAGTTTGAGTGAGTGAGTGAGTGGTTGAGTGATCGAGTGAGTGGTTGAGTGAGTGGTTGAGCGAGTGAATGGTTCAGCGAGTGGTTGACTGAGAGGTTGAGTGAGTTAGAAGTTTAGTATGCAAGTGAGTGGTTGATTGAGCGAGTGGTTGAGTGAGCAAGTAGTTGATCGAGTGAGAGGTTGAGTGAGTGAAAGGTTGAGTGAATGGTTGAGTGAGCGGCTGAGTGAGTTAGTGGTTGAGTAGGTGGTTGAGTGAGTGGTAGAGTGAGTGGTTGAGTGAGTGAGTGGTTGAGCGAGTGAGTGGTTGAGCGAGAGAGTGGCTGAGCGAGTGAGTGAGTGGTTGAGTGAGAGGTTGAGTGAGTGGTTGAGTGAGTGGTTGAGTGATCGAGTGAGTGGTTGAGTGATCGAGTGTGTGGTTGAGTGATCGAGTGAGTGGTTGAGCGAGTGAGTGGTTGAGTGAGCGAGTAATTGAGTGAGTGAGTGGTTGATTGAATGGTTGAGTGAGTGGTTGAGTAAGTGGTTGAGTGAGTGGTTGAGTGATCGAGTGAGTGGTTGAGTGAGTGGTTGAGCGAGTAAGTGGTTGAGTGAGTGGCTGAGTGAGTGCTTGAGTAAGCGTTTGAGCGGGTGAGTGGTTGAGCAAGTGAGTGGTTGAGCGAGTGAGTGGTTGAGTGAGTGGTTGAGTGAGTGATTGAGTGAGTGGTTGAGTGATTGAGCGAGTGGTTGAGTGAGTGCTTGAGTGAATGTTTGAGCGGGTGAGTGGTTGAGCGAGTGAGTGGTTGAGCGAGTGAGTGAGTGGTTGAGTGAGTGGTTGAGTGAGAGGTTGAGTGAGTGCGAAGTTGAGTGTGCAAGTGAGTGGTTGATTGAGCGAGTGGTTGAGTGAGCGAGAGGTTGAGTGCGTGAGTGGTTGAGTGAGTGTTTGAGCGAGTGAGTGGTTCAGTGAGTGGTTGAGTGAGAGGTTGAGCGAGTGATAAGTTGAGTGTGCAAGTGAGTGCTTGATTGAGCGAGTGGTTGAGTGAGCAAGTAGTTGAGCGAGTGAGAGGTTGAGTGTGTGAGAGGTTGAGCGAATGGTTGAGTGAATGACTGAGTGAGTTAGTGGTTGAGTGGGTAGTTGAGTGAGTAGTTGCGTGAGCGATTGAATGGTTGAGTGAGTAAGTGCTTGAGTGAGTGGTAGAGTGAGTGAGTGGTTGAGTGAGTGAGAGGTTGAGCGAGTGAGTGGTTCAGTGAGTGGTTGAGTGATCGAGTGAGCGGTTGAATGAGTGGTTGAGTAAGTGGTTGAGTGATCGAGTGAGTGGTTGAGTGATCGAGTGAGTGGCTGAGTGAGTGAATGGTTGAGTGAGTGAGAGTGATGATTGAGTGGTTGAGTAAGTGATTAAGTGAGTGAGTGGTTGAGTAAGTAGCTTAATGCGTGCGCGGCTGACTGGCTAAGTAAGTGAGTCGTTGAGTGAGTGGCTGAATGAGTGAGTGGCTGAATGAAAGAGTGAGTGGCTAAGTGAGTGAGAGAGTAATTGGTTGACTGGTTGAGTAAGTCATTAAGTGAGTGGTTGAGTTAGTGAGTGGTTAAGTGAATGGTTGAGTGAGTGTTTGGGTGAGGGGTTGAGTAAGGGGTTGAGTGAGTGAGTGGTAGAGTTAGTCGTTGAGCGAGTGGTTAGGTGAGGGGTTGAGTGAAAGGTTGAGTGAGTGAGTGGTTGAGTGAGTGCTTGAATGAGTGGTTGAGTGAGTGGTTGAGTGAGTGACTGAGTGAGTGGATAATTGAGTGAGTTGATTATTGAGTGAGTGGGTTGAGTAGTTGAGTTAGTGGGTTGAGTGAGTGAGTACTTGATTGAGCAAGTGAGTGATTGAATGAGTGAGTCTTTGAGTGCACAAGTGCATGGTTGAGTGAGTGGTTGAGTTAATTATTGAGTGATTGGTTGAGCAAGTGGCTGAGTGAGTGAATGGTTGAGTGAGTGAGCGGTTGATTGAGTGGTTCAGTCAGTTAGTGGTTGAGGGAGTGAGTGGCTGAGTAGTTGAGTGAGCGAGTGGTTGAGTGATTGAGTGAGTGACCAGCTGAGTGTGTGGCTGAGTGAGTGAATAGCTGAATGAGTGAGTGGCGGAGTGAATGAGTGAGTGGTTGAATGATTGAGTGAGTGGTTGAGTTAATTATTGAGTGAGTGGTGAGTGAGTCAATAGCTGAGTGAGTGAGCGGCTAAGTGGTTGAGTGAGTCATTGAGTGAGTGGGTGGTTGAATGATTGGTTGAGTGAGTGGTTGAGTGAGTGAATAGCTGAGTGAGTGAGCGGCTGAGTGGTTGAGTGAGTCGTTGAGTGAGTGTGTGGCTGAGTGAGCGAATGGCTGAATGAGTGGAATCAATACAATTAATCTCGATTCATGATAAACAAAGACCATATATGGGAAAATCTCTGATGGGTGATTTTGATTGCATCATATTGCAGCGCCCCTTTGATGATGTTATAAAGCACTTGCCCCAGCAGTCTGTTAAAGGCGACAAAGGGGATAGAGAGAGAGAGGCGGACCATAGTGAAGCTGGGTTCCCCTCCCCTACCCCAGGTGAGGGGCTGGGGGGGCCGTTCCAGGATCCTCTGGAAGATTCCGGGGGTGGAGAGTCCCCGGGACAAGTATAAAAGGCGGCTCTCTGCTCTGTTCGAGGCAGTGCTACGAAGACGAAGACCAGCTAGGCTAGGACCCTGGTACCCGGGACCCGACGTCCTTGTAAGGGCCGGGGCCGAGCGCGGACCAGTGGTCAGGACCCGTACCTTGGCTGGGTCGGGTCAGTTAGCCTCCCCTAGGGTACAGATCGCCGGAGGGCTGAGAGCCAGATTACCCAGTGCGAGTGCACTACTAGACCCGAGGCTGTGCCTCCCTAGATAGTGGGAGTTAAGGGAGTTCTGTATTGTAGTTTACAAGAAACCGTGTTGCCTCTAACAGACGTCTCCAGTCTCCGTGGAACCAACTACAAGTCTACGTGTCTGGGGGTGAGGGGGCGGGTCGCGAAGGGGAGGGGCATGGGCGGGGGTTGCCAGGAAGGGGGAGGGTCGCGACGGCGGGTCGGGGGGGGGGGCATGGGGGGCAAAAGGGGGGCCACGATGGTGGGGAGGGCGGGGTGGGGGCATGTGGGGGGTCGCGAGGAGGCGCGCGGGAGTCATGGGGAGGGAGTCGTGAGGGAGGGGCATGGGGGGTTGTGAGGGGGGAGGGGCAGGGGGGCAAGGGGGGTCACGAGGGCGGGGGGGGGCTGGGGGTCACGAGGGGGGTCACGATGGTGGGGGGAGCGGGGGGGGGCAAGGGCGGTATGAGGGGGCTGGAAATATCCGCTGACATGGGCAGGAGGATGGACACATCACAGTCAGTTAAGACTTTACCTGGTTAACGTCCTTCCAATGATTGCTCAGTTTGTACCCATCCTATCGGTTGAAGGTGTGTCTGTGTTTATATATCTGGATGGCTTCATGAACAAATCTCTGAAGGTAGCCGGTAGGTTTGCAGAGTACCTCCGTCTTGGAACAATCTATTTCGTGCCCTCGCCGAGGAGGCCGCTCTCCTATCTTACAGTTACATGCGAATCTCTCACATTAACATCACTAGCCCCGACCACTTCTTTATGGCCCTTGGGCTACACCCATTGCAAGCCTTTTACAACAGTCTGCCTCAGCAGCAGACCATGCTTTCCCACCTGATGACGGACGCTTGTGTTGCTCCTGAAACGTCGTGATTTATTTTATATCTACGTGACTTTACCGAAAGATCCAAAGAGTACGATGATGGTTACGATAATCGGGAGGGTGACAAGATGTTAAATACCTCGCCTAGTATACAAGAGGCTGTGGGTTCAATCCAGACCCTGATGCCTGTATATTGGAGTTTGCATGTCTCTCTCGCCGTGGTCGCATGGATTTTACTGCAGGTCCTCCGGTTTTCCCCTCCACATTTAAAAACATGCATTTAAAGTATTTGTCTGCTATAAATTTCCACTCGATAAGCTACTTCATTGGGCTATAATTTGTGGCCAGGTCACTTCTAAAACAGGACCCTGCGGGGTGGGCTGGTAGGAACGAACAATTGAATGGCTATAATAAAATAAAATGGCAAAAAATGGCCGCCAATAAGTGGATGCCCCGTGGCCCCGCCCTCCACCCGCGTAACCCCGCCCCGGCCACCCGTGGCCCCGCCCCATCTCGGTGTCCTCGCCCCCAGCTCGTTGCCCCGCCCCTTACCGCCGTAACCCCGCCCCAACCCCGCGTAGCCCCGCCCTCCACCTCGTGCCCACGCCCCCTGCCGCCGTTGCCCCGCCTAGCCCCGCGTAGCCCCGCCCCCTGCTGCTGTAGCCCCGCCCAATACACCCCTAGCGGGGGAGAGATTCCCAGGCATGGCTCTATGCTGGAGAGCCGCCGACGAGGGGGGGGGGGGGGGTAGGGAGTTGTTTTTAATGTAAAAGCTTTAAATTTAAATGTTTCTATTAAAAAACATCAGGTAATGTAACATTGTTAAACAGTAACTCCCTTTCACACACGCGGGGGAACGATACGAAGGGAGAGTTAGAGGCCTAGTTCTAGGCTTTAGGCCTAGCTGTAGGCTTTAGGCCGCCGTGAGTTAATTGCTAATTTAAATGTTTTAATTATTTATGTAAAAGCTTTAAATGTAAATGATTCTATTTAAAAACATCAGGGAATGTAACATTGTTAAACATTAACTCCCTTTCACACACGCGGGGGTACGATACGAAAGGAGAG
Source organism: Lethenteron reissneri (assembly GCF_015708825.2). Lineage (NCBI taxonomy): Eukaryota > Metazoa > Chordata > Hyperoartia > Petromyzontiformes > Petromyzontidae > Lethenteron > Lethenteron reissneri. Next base: position 9,696 of record NW_026890788.1, on the reverse strand, counting down.
TTTGAGGCCTATGTCTAGGCTTTAGGCCTAGCTGTAGGCTTTAGGCCGCCGTGAGTTAATTTTTAATTTAACTGTTTTTATTATTTATGTAAAAGCTTTCAATTTAAATGTTTCTATTTAAAAGCATCAGGGAATGTAACATTGTTAAACATTAACTCCCTTGCACACACGCGGTGGGAACGATACGAAGGGAGAGTTTGAGGCGTTGTTCGAGGCTTTAGGCCTAGCTGTAGGCTTTAGGCCGCTGTGAGTTAAATTTTAATTTACAAGTTTTAATTAAAAGCTATCTCAGGGAATTATAAGGGAATGTTACACTTGTTTAGCCAGGAAAGCCTCATTAATTGAAATGTTTTAATTAAAAGCTATCTGAGGGAATTATAAGGGAATGTTACACTTGTTTAGCCAGGAAAGCGTCACTGAGTAAAGGTTTTTGTAGGGTCATGCCAAGTGTTTGCAGTAGGGGGCGATGTTGCTACACGGACGGACGGACGGACAAACGGACGGACGATATAATCTATTGTAGGCTGGTCCACTTCGTTCCTACCAGTATAAGAGCTATGTAGCTCATTTGGCCTTACCTGGTATAATAAAAAAATTACATTTTATTTAAATCGGCTCCCTTAAATAGTAAGAATGTATTTTTTTTAATGTCTGAAAAAACAATGATTTCTATAAATAATACCAGTGTCTTCATGCTCACTTTTATCGAGCATCGCGCAGAGCTCATCTGCAATGGTGGCACTGCACTCGGAGTGACGAGTCCACATTGCAAGACTATCCGTGGAACAACCGATATACTGACAAAGCAGACTATCAATGCACTAAAATGTCAGTACACATTTTAATTAAGGTGAAAGAAATTGCAGAAAACAATAGGTTTAAGCTATGGTAATATAATTAAATTAAACCTTTTTTTTACGTAAATATCGCTATGCTTGCCTGAATTTTAGTTTGAAAAAGAATTACATTCACATTTGGTCATTTGTTATGCAAGCAAAGTTATTGTTTTAATTCAGAACTTTTGCGTTAAAGTAAACAAACTGGACAGCATAATAACACTCGAGATATATATTAAACATCGTATCGCGCGGCGTTGCGGCAAAGAGATCGACGAGCAAAGTGAAGAGTCCCAAATTAAAATGGCGCTCGGGGGGTCGACTCGGCCATTATCGTTTCGAGGTTCATGAAATACGCACCGCTTTATGTATGTTTGTTGAACTTCTTTCGCACCGTACATATTCGACCATGGTATTCGGAGGTGCAGGGGAAAGACAAGAAACTAATCGCATCTAGATTTAGTTTTCAATCTCGATTCAAAAGATTTATCAGAAGTCAAGAGCGAAAGTCCTATGGAGGGACTGGTACCCGGCGCAGGAATGTGCAATGTCCATCGATGTTCTCAGACGCTGATGGAAACGAGTACAATCCCATCGCCGTTGGGAAATGTTTAATTCCGAAAAAAAACGTTCCTCGATTATTGCGACGGGATGGGTCGTTGTCTAACCAGCAGTTGAACTCGCACGTTTCTGCATGCGAGTCAAGCGTTCTGCCACAGTGCCTCTCAGCAGTGCTCGAATACACACACATTTTAATACCATATTTTAAAAAGGGCCGGCATATTGCAACAAATAAAACAGCAATTCCCCCGTTTGACAAATTGGTGACTTGGGCCCGAAATGGCGTCTTTTTGCAAATGTCAGCGCCCTGCTTCTTAGAGTGGCATCATTATCGCATGCGTGTGAGCTTTTCAATATTCATCCGGGCACGGTGGGCTGTGGCGACCCACCCCTGGTGTGTGTCTGTACATGGGGAAGGGGGGGGGGCGGTAGTGTAGTGGTTACCGCGCTGCGCTACAAACCTAGAAACCCGAGTTTGATTCTCGGCCAGAGCTGACATTGCACTCTGCCTCTCTGGAAATGGACCATTGCCCGAAACGTTGCCAATTACATCATTTTTCTTTTTACGGCAGTGTTATTGACAAATGTGTTGAGGCTTTTTTTTATTTGTGCCATCTGGTGTCTGAACTTTTCTTGAGTATTTGCAGTGTGTGAACACTGGAGAGACAAATGCGGTTGGATGTTGTGCTGACCACATAACTCCCTCGTATGTCGCTCGAACCTAAACAGGCGCTCGTCAACAGAACTCACCCCAATCTAAAACGTTATGTATTATGTAACTTTGCATCAAACTAGACCCAATAACGTAAAGAGAGGTGATTCAAGCAAGTGCGACTGCTGATGAGACACTGAATGTTAAAACCAGTCTGGAGTTTTCTTGTCTTGAAACAATGCTGCTGAATGTATGTACTTCCCAGAATGCTGTGCAGCTGATGGGTTGTGATAAGACATTTATTTTTTATTTGGAGATACAAATATGTGAGGACAATTTTGTACGTCTGCACGAAATGAAACATTTAATTTTGTAAGGCAGTAGTGTTTAGCAGCCATCCGTCCACCACCGACAACTGCCTCATTCCACCCTCCCCCCACCTGCTACACGCAGTCATTCATGACCTGCAATTAGATGATTAACCGCAGTCAGCTTTAATTGATTACAGGAAAGGTCGATCAATTGTAAAATGTAAAAGTAAATAACAGTAATACATTAAAAGCGAGGCTGGCAGTTGAGGCTCAGGAGCATTGGCCATTGTTTTTTTGTGGCGAACTATTGTGGGCGTTTGTGCCAGTTCCAAGGCAATGTGATACCAGCAATATTTTTGCAAATCTCACATGTGCCTTTGCATGTCCATAAAATCCATAAAATATACGACTTATAAAAAAGCTTTGGCAGGTTATTCGTAGACACAAGCAAATATTGACAAATTAAATCTTGTTTGAATCAGAAGGACCAGTGGAAGGTCATAGGGCAATTAAACCGATCGATTTACATTTGGCATTTAAGGGTTGCTATATGGCAACGCAAGGGGTAATCTACTTCAAAGCTAACAATAACACTCTTTGCACCCCAATATTCATCATTTTAAGTCACCAAGTGGATTATTGCTAAATATTCATTGATAACTTTGCTTCCATCATTGTTGACTTTCCCCAACTGAAACAGATTTGTATATGTGTCGGGGCTACTGCCCCCCGATTCCTCTCTGTGTGACATAACTCTCGGCTGGCCCCTTTAGCCCCCCTTGTTCATTCAAACACCCTCCGCGTGCCTTCCCTCAAACATTGGTAATAACTAGCCGCACGCTACTGTTCAACTCCGTGCACGCTCTAGAAATCGCATGGCAGCTGGGAGTCGGAGGTCAGAGGGCAGTGGCGTTGCTTGCACACGCGCGGCCGCCGTGAGCGGGTGATAACGCTCGTCTAAAGAGGTCGTGGGACTGGTGTTTAAGGTGGGTGTGAGCCCTCACGCAGCCCGCGTCTCCACAGCGACAGAACGGATCGTGTACCCACGGAAACACCGACAACCCACGTTACGAGCGCACACCCGTGGAGCACTGACTACACACGCTGTGAGCACACGTACACACAGCACCTCGCGCTTTCACACGCTCGTCCAAACCACACGCGATACGGCAAGCGGACACCCGCCCGCACGCTCTTCCCACACACCCGCAAAGACCAAACCAGGCTGTTATTGATCCTAACGATTTATTCCCGGCGTATTAGCGAGTCCCTATTACCCGAGTCAGTAGGAGTCAGCAGGGCAGGACCACTCTATCTCTCGGTTGTCGGGAATCTTACTTTACCTTATCCCTCTGAACTTAAACTTCCCAGGTTGTTTAAGCGAAGTCCCACCTCCCTCTCTCTCACTCACGGTTAGACGCTCCTGTCGGCTTGTCCTCGCAGCACGTCGACACGTCGCACGGATGTTCGAGTGGCTGGACTAGGGAGTTGACGGCCCCGGAGCTGACTTGAGAAGAACTCCCCTATGCCTCCTTCACCCCTCTCTTTATTCCCCTCACCCCACAGGGGGTCCCCCTCCGCTGACCAGGTGAAGACCTGTCCTCTGGCCGGCTTCGGGCGGTTAGAATCCCGTTAGCGCGACGGATTGCGTCATCTCATCGAACAGTGGCGGGGCCCCGTTTTCCCGCCGTCCGTTTGTGGATTTCGGACCCCTGCCTGCCTTGCCGATACGTGTGTGTGTGTGGGGGGGGGGGGGGTGCGTTTCAACCGTGGTGGCTAAACAGCCCCCGCCGTGACCATGCAATCTCAACCCGGGTCACAGCGCCGCGGTGCAAATTAGCATCGGGGGAGGTCGCCCAATTCCCTGGCCGCAGTAAACCGTGAAGATTATCCCTATGAGGGCTTTCGGGTCAAAACCTGCCGGCCAGGAGACCTCCCCTCGGAGCTCTATGGGGGAAAATGTGTGAGGGTGTGTTTATGTGGGGGGCGGTGAGGGGGAAGCGGGGTCGGCCCCGTCGCTTGGTGGTGGCGAGGTCGTAGATGGGGCGCTCGCCGAGCGGCTTCGCGGCGGCAGCATCACGTATGCCATCAATCATCTGACCTACACAATAACGTAAATCAGCAACTGACAGTGAGGTTGCGTTAATTTTAATATACCAAGCAATATGTGACACAGCAAATGTAAAGTAGTATCGTCACGATGTGACACAGGAAATTAAAAGTGGCTTTGTCACGAGAATGGACCATCAGCGCAATTTCTCCCATTTTAACAATTGCGGACGTGCAGTAGTAAGACAAAGTGCATTTTGGGAATTTCCCTGTGAAAGAATATTTACAAAGGCTTTCAGGTTTAACTCTCATTGCTTATTTTTCCAACCTAAGCTTCAGCGTTACCGGGGTGAGAGTGTGTATAAGTGGCATGTGGGGAGTGTCGGTCCAGCAGTTTACGCGCTGCACTATTAGCCTAATGACCTGAGTTCAAGTCCCGCTCGTGACCAAACACGTTCCTTTGGAGTGGGCAGGTAGGAACTTGGTTGGACAGCGCATTCGTGCACGACAGACAGACAAATAATCCCCGGTTGGCAGTGTGAAACCTGTTGTTCCTACTTGTATAAGTGTAGTGTATCGTGTCGTGTATAGTGTAGTGTGTAGGTTAAACGTTGAGTTTTATAAGGACACCACGGAGTGACCAGCCCCTCCCCACCCAGCCCCACCCCTCCCACCCCCCACCAAACCCCACCCTCCCCACCCAGCCCCACCCTCCCCACCCAGCCCCTCCCCACCCTCCCCTCCTCCGCCAGCCCCTCCCCACCCTCCCCTCCCCACCCAGCCCCTCCCCACCCTCCCTTCTCCACCCAGCACCACCCCTCCCACCCCCACCCTCCCCTCCCCATATGCACGACAGACAAATAATCCCTTGTGTGGAACCTGTTGTTCCTAGCGGTATAACAGTAGGAAATATCTGAACCGGTCCTGGGCCTCCCCTTGGTCGACTCAACCTCAAATGAGTACCTGATGCAGTGTGTACACATCACCACGAGGGAGATAGATGCGGCTGGGCATGGTGTTGGCCACCCACTCCCCTGTGTACTGTGCCAGTCCTCATTAGGTGCTCACTAACACCACTTGCCTCAAAAATCTGTTAAGGCTATGAGGGGGATCTTTGTCTTTGTACAGTGGCATTGGCTACGTATAAACTGATACTTTGAACGGAGTTTATAATACAGCATGGCCTATGTGTAACGCATCATATACCGTGTACACAGCACCATGAAAGTGTGTGCCGTATAATACATAGTATGTGTAAAGGAGCATAGCCTGTGCACGTACTGCAGCGTTACTTTGAACTGAAACATGGCATGGCCGTTATGTGTAGAACAGCATTTCTTGTGTATATGGAGTGGGTTCCCACGGAGACTGGAGACGTAGCTTAGAGGCAACACGGTTTATTTAAATCTTATAACAGAAGCCCCTTTTACTCCCACTACTTGGGGAGGTATGGCCTCCGGGCTAACGTGCCCTATCACTGGGGCTACGGGCTCTGAGTCCTCCGACTAAGGGTGGCCTAGGGGAGGCTATGCTGTACCCGACCCAGCCAAGGTGCGGGTCTCGACCACTGGTCCGTGCTCGGCCCCGGCCCATAAAAGGACGTCGGGTCCCGGGGTCCCAGGGTCCCAGGGTCCTAGCCTAGCCGGTCTTCAGTTTTCGTCTTCAGAGCACTGCCTCGGGCCGTCCTGGGGTCCGTCTTTTTTACCTACCTCGGGGACTCTCCACCCCCGGTACTGCCCCCTTTCTGGAACCTTCCAGGTGGCTCTGGAATAACCCCCCAACCCCTCACCTGGGGTCGGGGGGGGGGAACTCGGCCTCTCAACGGTCCCGTTTCTCTCTCTAACTCAGGGTGGCACCCCCTGCAGACTCGTGCCTGCAACTACAGGTAAGCATACAGTGTGGTGTGAGCTTTGCATTTCCGACGCTACATATACAGCAAGAAATACTCTACATAGAGAGAGCATGGCATCTGTGTGTGTGTACTGCATGACACAGGGTGTTCGGTGTGTAATGCACAGTGATGGGCTGCTGCTGCTGCACCTGTTGACGTTGATGTCGGGGCAGGCAGAGTCCTCGCTCCGGGTCCCGGTGGCGTTGCTCCGGGAGAACGTGCAGAAGAAGGCGTTGGCCAGGAGGCAGGCGGCCTGCTCCTGAGACATCGTCAGGATCAAGCCGGTGTCCCGGCGGAGCAGCGGCAGGGGCTGTTGACACGTGCGGTGCACAGGGTGCAGCGACGTTACACGCGGCAACGGGTGGCACGGGGTTGCAGAGATGCAACGGCGCAATGGTAACACCGATGCAGAGCACTGAGCCTGCACCACTGGGATGCTGGGGTCTGGATCAAGGAGTTCTGAAATGCACGGAAACCAGATGATTGTTGTACACGTGAGGTTATTGGTGCAGCCCTGCAATTACTTGCTCATGCAACTGCTGGTGAAAGAACCCCCACTAGAGGGAGGTCTAGAGTGCTGATCCGGTGGGTATGTTTTGGCCAACTTTTCCACACTGACCATTCGTCTTGAAAGAGGTGGGAGTCCTCGCCATTTAGCCCACTGCACGCGACCCACCGATGGACTGTGGGTGGACAAAAACAGGGAATTGTAAGAATCCTGGTCAATCTTCTTGGTTCTTTCGGTAAAGTCACGTAAAAGGGAAGTAATAAATTAATAAAAATAAAACATAATAAAATAAAATAATTCTCACGACGTTTCGGCTACAACGCAAGCAGCCGTCTTCAGGTGAAGAATGAGTCACTGCCAAGCTAGGAGCTTATATATAAGCTGGGTTGGAGGTGGAAGAGCGCCTTAACAAAAAGAATGTGCATATCAAGAGGAATTTAGCATATTCATGGGAAATGCGTAGGAGGTGGGCGGGGGGTTTCAAAGTAATATTATGCCCCTGCATTATGCAGGATCAGCAGCACCAAGGGAGGGTGCAGGAAGTAGCATTAACAAAGGAAAGGAATGTTAATAGTATTTATCTGCAGTTACTAAACAACCACGTAGAAAACTAAAGTATAAACTACATAAAAAACTAAAGTATAAACTGCATAGCACCGTCAGTATACAAGTAATGCATTAACAATTCTACGTCGTAAAAATTATATAATATGCTTCCATCTAAACTTTATTCTCTTACATCACACGAGCATACACCGTACTATATACTGCCATAGATAAACCCAACATTAAATTATATACTGTATTGCTATAAACCACATTATACATTTTAATATAACACTATGCATTATTCTACCCACCCTAATGTGTATCACACTGCTATATGTTTACTATACAATTACGATACTATATATTACTTTGTACATTGACACGACGGTCAATGGTACAGTGTATAATAACAAATAGTATAACATTTATATGCTTAATACAATGTACAAAGTAGAATAATACATAGTGTTATATTAAAATATATAATGTGGTTTATAGCAATACAGTATATAATTTAATGTTGGGATTTATCTATGGCAGTATATAGTACGGTGTATGCTCGTGTGATGTAAGAGAATAAAGTTTTGATGGAAGCATATTATATAATTTTTACGACGTAGAATTGTAATGTATTACTTGCTGTTAGTAACTCAGCTTATTGTAGAGTATAGTAAGTATACTGATGGTGCTATGCAGTTTATACTTAGTTTTTTATGTAGTTTATACTTTAGTTTTCTACGTGGTTGTTTAGTAACTGCAGCTACATACTATTAACATTCCTTTCCTTTGTTAATGCTACTCCCTGCACCCTCCCTTGGTGCTGCTGATCCTGCATAATGCATGGGCATAATATGACTTTGAAACCCCCCCGCCCACCTCTTACGCATTTCCCATGAATAGGCTAAATTCCTCTTGATATGCACATTCTTTTTGTTAAGGCGCTCTTCCACCTCCAACCCAGCTTATATATAAGCTCCTATCTTGGCAGTGTCTCATTCTTCACCTGAAGACGGCTGCTTGCGTTGTAGCCGAAACGTCGTGAGAATTATTTTATTATGTTTTATTTTTATTATTTTATTACTTCCCTTCTACGCGACTTTACCGAAAGAACCAAGAAGATGAATCCCTGCAGTCACGAAAGCTTTAAATCGAAATCCTGGTCAATGTTTTCAAGGCCAGGCTGGGAGATCGAACCGCGATATTTTAAGTCAATCGTGACAACCATTCCACAGTCATGGCAGCGGCCCTTTTGCAGAAATCAAATAAAATATTGGAGAGGGCTTCACACAAGAAACAAGAAGATTTAGTGGTTTGGACGTGGCTCTCCAATGAGTACAGAGAGGGTACCACAAGTAGCGGTGCATACTCGGGCGCAAGGAAATAAAAGCAGAGACAAAGAATGAGATAGATCGATGCAATAAAGAATTGGCAGTGGTGCACCAAGCACGACCCCTTACTGAGCGCTGCAGCAGCAGCCCCCCCCCCATCCCCGGACCTCTCCCCCCACCCTCCACTTCTCACCCTGACGCCACACAACCCTGGGTAGGCGATGCCCTCTGGTGGACAAGGCGCGGTACAGGCGGCAGCACGAGACGCCAGCAGCGTTGCGCTGTCAGGGTGACTCCCCCAACACCTCCGTACACTTACACACCACTACCACACCCTCTATACACTTACACACACCTGCCACACACACCTCTATACACTTACACACACACACCTCTATACACTTACACACACACCTCTATACACTTACACACACCTCCACACTTACACACCTACACACTCTATACACTTACACACACACCTCTATACACTTACACACACACCCTATACACTTACACACACCCTCCATACACTCACACACACATACACACACCTCTATACACTTACACACACCTACACACACCTCTATACACTCACACACACCGACACACACCTCTATACACTTACACAACAACAACAACAACCGCCATTCGCCACTAAGTGGCGGTGACGTCACCACGACGCTTGTGCCAGGCCAAGTGCACCTTGAGGCCACGTGAAGTATCGAACGCCCGCTGGCAGGAGGTCACGGGGCAGACCCAGCAGGTGCCACGGGTCGACTGACCGAGATGACCGAAATGACTGGCTGATGCACCACCTCTGCCCCCTACTGTACCAACTGCCCAGTAGCGTCCTTCACGAGCCTCCTCCACTGAGGCCGATCTTGACACCGCTGGTACCAGTCATCGGCAAGTCCACTCAGCTCCACGTCCTCCTGTACCACATCACTCCATCTCTTCTCTAGCCCGTGCCGCGCCCGTTTAGCCCCCTCGATCCGGCCGAACAAAAGCTGT
>NW_026890787.1:0-5416 GCF_015708825.2 Lethenteron reissneri | reverse complement strand
GGTGGGGGATCTTTGTCTTTGTATCACCCACACAGGAGTCACGGAGCTTTCGAGGCTCCAAGCCACGTGGGGAGCCAGAGCGTCAGGTGGTGCCACTCGCAGGTGAGACTCCGGTGACTATAAAGTCAAACCTCGGTACACGACCACTTTGGAATACTCGAATTTGTACGCGTCGTGTTTTGACGAGAAAAAAATGTCTTGGGATACGACGTCTTGCTTGGAGATACGACGTCTGCTTGGGATACGACGTCTTGCTTGAGATACGACGTCTTGCTTGAGATACGACGTCGTTGCTTGGAGATAACGACGTCTGGCTTGGAACGATGTCTTGCTTGAGATACGACGTCTTGCTTGAGATACGACGTCTTGCTTGAGATACGACGTCTTGCTTGGGATACGATGTCTTGCTTGAGATACGACGTCTTGCTTGAGATACGACGTCTTGCTTGAGATACGACGTCTTGCTTGGGATACGACGTCTTGCTTGGGATACGACGTCTTGCTTGGGATACGACGTCTTGCTTGAGATACGACATCTTGCTTGAGATACGACGTCTTGCTTGGGATACGATGTCTTGCTTGGGATACGACGTCTTGCTTGAGATACGACATCTTGCTTGAGATACGACGTCTTGCTTGGGATACGACGTCTTGCTTGGATACGACGTCTTGCTTGAGATACGACATCTTCACTATGGGGGACCTCATTTGCCAGTAAAATATGATAATTGGTTCTTTACCCTTCTATCTGGCAACAAAACTGACACCTTTTTGCAAGGAGTCATGTTTGCATAGACCGCAATACCTGCATTCATAATACAAACAAAAGAACATAACTCTGATAATGTGCACTGTCCTTGAAGTTGATTGGTCCACACCCGAGACAGCTTTCCTTCGAGCCTAGTCTCATATGGGTTTGGACCAGATGACGCCAAAAGGCGCCTTTTGGCGTCATCTGGTCCAACCCATATGAGACTAGGCTCGAAGGAAAGCTGTCTCGGGTGTGGACCAATCAACTTCAAGGACAGTGCACATTATCAGAGTATGTTCTTTTGTTTGTATTATACTGCAGGTATTGCGGTCTATGCAAACATGACTCCTTGCAAAAAGGTGTCAGTTTTGTTGCCAGATAGAAGGGTAAAGAACCAATTATCATACGACATCTTGCTTGGGATACGATGTCTTGCTTGGGATACGACGTCTTGCTTGAGATACGACATCTTGCTTGGGATACGACATCTTGCTTGGGATACGACATCTTGCTTGGGATACGACGTCTTGCTTGGGATACGACATCTTGCTTGAGATACGACATCTTGCTTGGGATACAACGTCTTGCTTGTTTACCCCGTTCACGACTGAAACAAGCGCCGCTCCTCAGTCACAGCGTTGTGTGAACGCTGTGCGGGCCAGTGGTGGGACTATGGGACTCCCGGCTCTACGTCCGTGTAAGGACGAGTTCCGAGGAAGCCAAAGTCTAGATCCGCACCTTGGCTGGGTCGGGTCAGGTAGCCGACCCTAGGGTAATTGTAGCCGGAGGACCCCCAGAGTGTAGCCAGAGTAGGCTGTGTTCCTAGGCTGTGTACCTAGGCTGTGTACCTCGGCTGTAACAGAGTACCAGGACTGTTGGAGTGTTGTATTGTAATAAAGAAGTTACCTCTACAAGTGTCATCCGGAACCCATTACATTTGTGTTGACGGTGATGGGGTGGGTGTCACATTACAGGAGGCGTGCGCACTGCGTCTCTACCCCCCCCCCCCCCCCCCCCCACCGGACAAGACGCTGCGAGAGCTTCAGGAGGAGTCGGAGTACCACGATGGAGAGACGAGAGGGGAGACGGAGGGACGGGGAGGAGGGACCAGCGGGTGACGGAGGTCGAATGAGGGGAGAGGGGAAGGCGGGGGGCGAGAGAGACCAGCCAGGCAGAGGGGAGAGTAGAGCGTTGGCCCGGCGAGTAGCGAGGGAAAGAGAAGCTGCGGACAGGGCCATTGGTGCCGGTGGCAGGGGTGGAGGTCAGGGGGCGAGACAGCGGGAGAGAGAGGGGGGCGCCAGGATGAGAGACGTCGGACCAGCGGTCAGGCAAATGGACGTGGACAGGTGGAGGGGCTGATAGAGGCGGCGGGGAGGCCGGGAGGGGTAGAGAGCGAGAGGGAGTGAGACAGAGGGGTGGACATGCAGGGGGGGAGGTGGGGAGGAGGGGAGGAGTGAGACAGAGGGGTGGGACATGGAGGGGGGGGAGGTGGGGGGGAGGGGAGAAGGGGTGGGAGTGAGGGCCGGGGACCAGTTCAGACAAAGAGTGATACAGATGGCCAGAGACATCGGCTTGGCGCAAGCGGATACAGAGGATTGTCAGAAGGACATGGAGGGATCCGCGCGATGGCGGTTAGCTGCCGAACCACGGCACAGCCCGAGTTCGATTCCCGCTCACTGGAATAACAAGCCGATGTTCGCGTGTTTTTTCCGACTCTCTACTGAGTTCCATTACCTCGTTAAATATCTTTACCTTCACAAGCTAAATGTCTCGCTAACACGGCTGCTACTCCCTTCGTTGTTTAATAGGCTGAATGTGTCCTCATTAACACAGCCGCTGCTGACACACATAGACTCACACACACACACATAGACTCTCACACACACACATTGCTGTACGCACATCGACTGACACACATAGACTCACACACACACACATAGACTCACACACACATATTGCTGTACGCACATCGACTGACACACATAGACTCACACACACACAGACTCACACACACACACACATGGACTTACGCACACACAGACACAGAAAACAACAACAACACAACCGCCATTCGCCACTAAGTGGCGGTGACGTCCACCACGACGCTTGTGCCAGGCTATGTGCACCATGAGGGAACGTGAAGTGTCGAATGCCCGCTGGCAGGAGGTCACGGGGCAGACCCAGGTGTATCTGTTACATTTACATATTTAATAAAACTTTTTTACATCACAAATATAACGTCAATCCACGCTGTATATGTTAAATTTCCATATTTAATCAAACTTTTTTACATCACAAAATATACAACACTAAATCCACGCTGTATCTGTTACATTTCCGTATTCAATAAAACTTTTTAAAACATCACAAAACATACAACATCAATCCACGCTGCATCTGTTACATTTCCGTATTCAATAAAGCTTTTCAACATCACAAACATACAACATAAATCCACGCTGTATCTGTTACATTTTTTGTATTCAATAAAAACTTTTTAAACATCACAAAACACACAACACTCCAGGTGTTTTGACACCCCCAGGCTGTATCTGGTACATCTTCATATTTGTAGTTAGCGTCGCTTCCTGGGCATGGCAGGAACCCCCTAGCGATCCCTCACCACCCAATATGGGTAAAGCACCTGGGGGGGTTGATGCACCTGGGGGGGGTGAGTCAGTTGTGGGTAAATCACCTGGGAGGGGTGAGTCACCTGGGGGGGGGTGAGTCAGTTGTGGGTAAATCACCTGGGGGGGGGGTGAGTCAGTGGTGGGTATATCACCTGGGAGGGGTGAGTCAGTTGGGGAGGTTGACCCAGCTGTTGGTAGATCAGCTGGGGGGGGGTGGCTCACCCAGCCGTCTGGATCTGGGGGTTCATCACCCCGGGGGACTCAGCTGTTTGACCAGGCTGCGGGAAGGCCACCAGCTGGGGGTGATTGACAGGCGCCTGGTGGAACATCGCCAGGGAGTGATTCCCCCTGGGGGGGAGATTGGTCACGGGTTGACTCACTGGGCAGTGAGTCAGCTGGGAGGAGAGTGGGGAGAGAGGGGACAGGGAGAAACTCAACATCTGCCAGTTCGCGTTCAACATGAACACACACTCAGTGTACACTCACTCACCACCACGCTCACCACTCACCACCGCACTCACCACCACACTCACTCACCACCGCACTCACCACCGCACTCATCACTCACCACCGCACTCACCACCGCGCTCACTCACCACCACACTCACTCACCACCGCGCTCACCACCATGTTGTATATATCGGCCTTTTTCCAAAATTGAGATTAAGAATAATTCTGCCAATATTTGTTTTCTTAATAATCAATCGGGGTGCAGCATGAGGCTACAATCGAACACGCCATCAATCGATCCGGTAACGACGGATGAACCCGCTGAGGCAGCCACTATTCTGTGCCCCAATTCCGACCATTTAATGTCTCCCCGGTCCCGGCCGAACCCCCCTCTCCGAACCGAATCCCCGAACTCTACTCGGCTCTCCCTCGTCGCAACGCGACGACCCATACGTGTCGAGTATGCGGGCCAAGCATGTGAGGTGCCGCGACTTGCCGGGGTTTGCAGTGATGACTTGGGGCCTTGGTCGTCGTCCAGCCGAGGTCCCATGGCGCGCTGACGTGGGGCGCGGCAACCGGAGGCCACGTGGCCACGAAGGCCGCAGTTATAGCAGGTGATGACAGTAGTCGGAGATCTCCGTTGCTCCAGCTTGCGGCCGCTCGCAGAGGCGAACGACCCCCCGACCTCCAGTCCCCCGCTCGTCCCGCGATGAACCGTCCTCTCGTGGGCTGACGACTTGGGGCACGGTGTCAACCGGACCCGGAGTTGAGGCCACGGCAGCGTTGCAGACGACCCCCTGCTTTCGTTGAAGGACCTCGTGCGCTTGCATGCTCGTGGCGACCCGTATGAAGAAATATCGGTGTCGTCGGCCGTGTTGATGGGGACCCCCAGGTCCTGCGCCAACTTGAGCAGCTGCTCCAAACCATCGCATCTTGGCCCTCCTCGTCCATACGAGGGAACGCGGCGTCAGCGAGAGCGAGCAACGCCGTGCGGTAGGCGAGCACGGTCTCCGTGTCCGCCTTCCGTCTTGCGTAGAAATGATGGCGGCACGCCGAGGGAGGACCGTAGACTTTGGCCATGAGAGCCAGCGCATCCTTGAGCGTGGAGCGGTCCGACCTGCGTGCGGACGTGAAGGCCGCGAGCGCGTTGTCGTCCAGCATGGCAGGCAGTGCCCGCAGTGCCGTAGCGTCGGACCAGGCGGACATCTCTGATGCGCCAAAAATCTGCGCTGAAATTGGCTCCAATCCCCGCCTTCCGCCTTGAATGCTGACAACGTGGGAAGGCGCTGCTGAAAGATAAAGTCGTCCTCCTCCTCGTGCTTCCTCTCTGCCCCCCCGTCGGTTGTAAGATGGCGGCCCCAGTGGCGGGTGTGGATGGCGGTCCGCCGCGCGCGTTGGTGACGTCAGCGGCCGCGCATGGAGAACCGCTGCCACGTGGTGATGGCCGTTCCCGCCAAAAGTTGGAGCGGATGAAATGGCGGGAATCGCCAAATCGTTTTGGCGGGAATCTGCAGGGCGACCCTGTAGCACGTCGGCCGCCGTCCCCGCTCCTCCCGACGAGCTGATCTCCGCCAAGATGGACGCG